>NW_028278721.1:0-300000 GCF_059751315.1 Micrasema longulum | reverse complement strand
GTAAAATACATAAGAATTCATTTATCATCGTATCACTTCCAGTCTAGACCAATGCCAATATGATATTATTATTAATATTATTCTTATCTTGTTTCATATTGTTATCTCTACCGGGACAATGCCCGCGTTCGAACAATTTTGGGCGAAATGTTTCGATGTTCGTGTATGCACGGGAAGTTTCATCTCTTTCTTTCTGTTGAGAAAATCATAAGCTTTGGGACAGTAACAAAATGACCCGCGCATTCGACATAACAATAATATTTGACGACGCACGTGCTTAAAAGTATTCCAGATAACATCTGTAAAAACGATTAATAGGTCCTTATTTATATTTGAATAAATGATTTTTGAAAAATAATATTATAAAACCTAATTGCATTATATTATATACTTTCTTTATAATGTATTAAATGTTGATTACTTTAATTGGTGGCAAATTTTGAGGAGTCATTGACCCAATGGACATAAGGGAAAGACGCCACAACGTTAACCAATCAATAGGCAGAACTGACAAAAAAAACCACTGAACTTCCTCATTGTACTGCCAAGTTTTTCCAAAATGTATGAAAAAATGTAATAAAAATTTGTATGCGAGAGGTAAACTATATTATCTCCAAATACACAACTTTTCAGAAAAGACAAATTAGGTTTTTTTTATACTTTAAATATATTGTATTTTTCAATGAGAGGCTTAAAAGTAAATTTATTTTCTAAGATACACATTACAAAAATACACATTAAAAAAATCTTTAAGTACTGTTTGTTTACTTGATGTTCTTCTGCTTTAGCGTGAAGTTACAATAATAAATAAATAAAAAATCTTTGTTGTTAAAAAAATTAAGTAAATACTATTTACCTCGTAATAGAGAACGAAATATTTCATTTCGACATAGTAATAACTTAATTTCATAATATTTGGAGTTACCGTGGTTTACCTCTCGCATACAGAAATGGTTGTAATAAAAAAACTACGTCACAAGTTATTTAGAATCATTTAATCAATTGCAGCGTTGTTATGTGTTGTGATAGATTTCCGGTTTCCGGTAGTCATTTTTTAAAACTTTTAGCGTATTTTGACGGTACTTAATGGTCACGATTAATGTAAATCAACAAACTTTGTTCCAAACCATCCACATGTTTACAGAACATCGTCACGAATCTTGACGTCACAACTATCAATGCCAAACATGTCGCGTTTTTCCAGGGACATATTTTTTTATGTTTTTTTTTTTAAAGATATAGGTATATGAAAACATTTCTCCACAACTTTCTTTGTTTGCAAATTTTAAAATTTTTGTTTGAAAGACCATTTTCACTCAAAAACCGTTTTGAAACTTAAATTTCAATTAAATTAAAGATCTGCTGGTAATTCCGAAGTTAATTGATTATTAGGTCGGCGTTACTAGTTTGAAAAACAGTAAATGGCCAGTAACGTCTATTTTATTTAGTAGAGTCGAATCTATTGGCATATAAACACTAAAAAAGAAAGAAGATTATTTAATTACTGAATAAAGAGGGCGTTTCTAGCTAAAAACGTCTTTTCATTGAAGTATAACATATTTTCTTGTATTTTTTTTGCTAAAAAGAAGATGAAAATGTTAATTTTTAAATATATAACGTAAAATTCATTAAAATTAATATATATATTCAGTTAGAGCAAACCATAATACATACTGTCGCATAATAATATACTTATTTTTGTAGTATTTTACACACAGCGAATTTTTTAATCTCAGAGTTACAAAATATTTATTTTCTCCGTTTTTTGTTTTATGCAGAAACGTCCTCCTTTCTTATGATGGCAGTACCTCTGTTTCATTTTTGTATTTATTTTATTTTATTTTATTAGGGAAATCAACAGTTCTACATACATATTTTTAGTAAACAAACAGATATAGTGTATAAACTCAGAACTAATAACAGATTTCCACATAGTATACAAAGTTAGTAAAGAAAATATATATTACATATCAAATAAATACATACAATTAATACATATAAAAATGTTATTTTCATGTACTCAATAATCAAAGATTTTATACTAACATATATTTCTTTTGCATCTTATAAAACACATTTGAAAATAAACAAATGTTAAAAAAAGGTTTGGGATTATTTCAATAATCACTTTAACTCATTTAATATTCAGTATGTGAAAATATCTTTTTGTTGAACAATAAAAGATAAAAATATATTTAAAATACCTAAAAAAACGGTTAAGGATTATTTCAATAATCACTGCAGCTTATTTGATATTCTGTAAATTGTGTTTTTTTTTAACTTCTTTTATTTAAATAGTTTATTTGTGGTTTCTAAAAATCACCTTTAATATGGCAAATACACAAAAAATGCATTTTAAAATTATAAAATATATTTTATGTACATACCTACAATAATTTCTGCATGCTTTTAAATCAGTACTTATTTATGACGTTTTCCGCAAAAATACTGTGTCTCAACCAGAACCATATAACTGGATATTTTTTGTTAAAGGACATGGAATTTGGAATGTTAACATGGACCCGTCTTCTTGGAAACCATAAAACAATGAATAATTACAACTTCATACAGCTTGCGGAATACGGGAATCTTGTCCGTAATTCTAATATGTAATTTCCGACAAACAAAATGTACCTACATAATAATTAAACTTTTGCTAAGCGTCCCTCAGGAATCGTAATACGAAAATGGCGCTCTCTAAGTTGTTTACAAAAATATAATGTAATTATATCTCATTCGAGCATTTTTTGCGACACAACAGGCCAGGAGGCCCAACTACAGTGGTGAATTACAGCGTAGAACCCCTAGGCTTGAGAGAAATTACATTTAATATTTGTAAACATATCACAACAGAGATGAAGAACATTTTACAGAAGGTAATATAGAAGTCTAGGCATCTACAGGGCGTATGACCTGTCATTGGCTGGTTTAAGTGGCCAATTTACACACTAAATATTTCAGTGTGTAAAGTGGCCACTTAAACCAGCCAATGACAGGTCATACGCCCTGT
The DNA here is from genome assembly GCF_059751315.1 of Micrasema longulum. Lineage (NCBI taxonomy): Eukaryota > Metazoa > Arthropoda > Insecta > Trichoptera > Brachycentridae > Micrasema > Micrasema longulum. Next base: position 296,990 of record NW_028278721.1, on the reverse strand, counting down.
AGATACCCAGACTTCTATATTACCTTCTCCAAAATGTTCTTCATCACTGTTGTAATATGTTAACGTTAACAGCTCCCCAGGGAGTTTAATCCAGTCCTTGTCTACAAAAATTTGGGCAAACTCAAAATATTGTTGATAAATCCACCTGGTCAATAAAGAAGTATAGGAATTGAAAAAAAATTTTTTTTAAGGGGTTGCCTAGTACGTAGGTGATATAATTCAATAAGATAAATCTCACCAGCATAAATAAAGGTTTCAGCTCTTTATTCACAAACATCAACAGATTAAATAATTGAAGGAATATACAAATCTGTTTTCCTTACATACTTTTACTTTTATTTGCTTTTTATATATCTAGATATTTTTTCATTGTGGATTCTTTAATTTAGTACATACTTTTATTTGGCATATAATTTATTTCTCGTATTTCTTATATTTCTTACTATAGTATTGAGTGAGTTTCTAGAAAACATATCTCAATTATCATTTCAATTATGTTTTTATATATATATTCTTTTTCTGTTGATTTCAATGATGCTCTTTTTGTGTTTTTTTTAATACTACTATTTTGTTGATTTTAATGATACCATTATTTTGTATATTTGATTATGTGTGATTCTTAATTTTTATTTTTAAAATTATTTCTGATTATCTTTTTTGCATTGTATTCTTTAGAATTGTATTATTTTTTACTTATACCTTTTTTTCTAGATTGTTATTATATTGCATCACATGTCATTGTAATTTAATCTAATTAATTTTACTATGTATTTTTATTGTTATTTATTTTGGCTTGACACGGGCATAGCCTAAAAAAACCTTATTATGTTCATTAATATTTAAACTAGTGTAATTTTTTTTTAAATGAATAAATAGATGTTCAAATATGGACAGAATGGTGAATGTTACACAGTGTGTAAAGTGGCCACTTAAACTAGCCAATGACAGGTGATACGCCCTGTAGACTTCTATATTACCTTCTCTAAAACGTTCTTTATCTCCTTTGTAATATGCTAATGTTAACAGCTCCCCAGGGAATGAATTCAGTCCTTGTCTACATAAATTTGGACAAACTCAAAATATTGTTGTTTAATATTTGTGTTTTCATCGAGAATCAAACACGGAACTTTCCGTATGTTTTAAAATCTTATTATCCTTGTTTTTCTTAATACATACTTATTGTACAGCGCCCTTGAGGTGATTTTCACAAAGATGGCGCTATATAAATTATCCAAACCTTATTATTATTATTACTAATTGAACTTTATTGGAGAACAGTAAAATTCCCAATTATCTGTTTGAGTGCCAGATTTTATTGCTTTTGAAATATTACGGCAAATTGTTTCACATTTTTTTTTTTTTTTTAAATATTTATTTTAATGTTTATTAAAATAAATTTTATAAATGTATCTCCAAGACTGAGCTCAAATATATGTCAAAAGATAAGCACGATCGAGAAAATCGGTTTATTTAGACATGTAGAGCGAATGGACAGCGAAAGAACGGCTGAAAAAAATACCATGTGAATGTCGATTCATGAAATCGAGGAAGGCTGAGAAATATATGGCATGATCAAACCCAACAATTACTTGAAGATGGGCATGTCAAAAGTCGGAATAATCGGCTCGCGTGCATGAGAACATTTTGAGTGTCGATGAAGCAGGGTTTGTATGCAAAGACAGAGTGATATGGCGTTCTATCCTCTGTGCCTATCCCTACGGGACAACGGCGTGATGATTTATTTGTATGTATAACAGACTAACAGTAGATACTCACCAAATATCTCTTAGAGCGTATTTTAATAAACTGTCCCGTAAAGTCAACACGAGTTTTTTTTTTATAATCCATTGCCCAAACAAATTTATGTTAAAAACTCATTTATTTATCGTAGCTGTTCCAAATTTAACTTACATTGTCCCTATTTATATATTTTTAATACGAAATTTTGTGACTTCAAAAAAAACTTTTTGATACACTAAACTAAAACATTTGTCAGTGTGTAATAAGTTTATGTTCTTTTAATTATGTTCATGTTCATCCAATTAAAGTTTTGAATAGGTTAACTGAATTATGAAAATCCGTCTCCTTCACTCCATCATTCTATTTCTTCATCCCTTATCTTGTCTTCTTTAATACATTATTTTTTTCTTTTTACTGTGTAACATGTTCTCTCATTATATTTGTGAAAAACTTTAACTGGATATGTAGTATTTTTTATATTTTATATTCTTATGTAACAACTGTTGTTTTTTCAAAATAAATAAAAACAAATAAAACAAAATACAAATTAACGTTAAATAACAGGCAAATATGCTACAATGTATGCAACCGTAAATTCGGTTTCTTTATTGCCAATAAGTCTTAACAGATTTGGATGCTTTACGACTCTCGAGTTCTGGCCCTCGATTACAATGAGATGATAAGAGATTTACCGATGTTTGTGGATATGATGAGAAAGTTCAGTACTACATGAAATTGGATATAAAAAAATCTTTTTTTACACACAGTAAAAATAAAAGCATTTCATTGTCCGGCGAAGTTTTTCGAAAATGTATAAAAAAACGAATAAAAATGAACTACTTTAAATGACATCACAAGTTCTTCTAAATCAACCGACGATATATTGTTATTAAAGATTTTCAATTTCCAGGAAGCCAACCTACTAATCAGGACAACTCACCGGCGGCCTCCATGGTGTAGTGGTCAAGACGCTTGACACGCGGAAGGTTCCGGGTTCGATTCCCGATGAGAACACAAAAATTAAATGGGATTTTTCTCAAGCCTGAGTGTTCTGTGATGTAATCACCACTGTTATTGGGCCTCCTGGCCTGTTGTGATGCAAAAAGATTAAAAATAAAAAAAAACTAGTGTCGTCCTGCGCGGAGTTATTTCAAAATTATGTAATAAATATAAAAGTTTTTTTGCAATTTTTGATTTTGATATTCCATTACAAATCCATTAAAAAAAATACCACTGTACTTCCTAATTAAAAACTCGACTTTTCTATCCCGAAATTTAGTAAACAAATCATCACACCGTACCTTAAGCAGACGGGATATAAAATACTTCACTCCATCTTTGCTTCCATATCTCGCTTTCGTTACATTAATACATCTTCTCATTCAAGCATGAATATTGTTTCGATTTTTTACATGATCAACTTGGTAATGGTAGCTCTTAAAAAGAACTGAGAGTGCGGCTAGGAATAGCAGGCACCTCATTCAACAGCACGAAGACTGTCTGAAGATCGGATATTTACTAAGTGAAAACCAAATTCCGCCTATAAACCGCTTGCATAACACCTATTCTTCTTTATGGATGCAAAACCTGGCACATCGCTAGTCCTTAAATGGCAAAATTCCAAGTTTTGAGAATAGATGTCTCAGAAGAGTTGAAAGATGCAGCAAACTCCGGTTTCGACTGTCACTAAGCAAAGGCCATACAGTTGGCTTGGCTGTGGATGCCTCCTGAGAGCCTTTACCAGCCTACTTTACAAGGCATCAGGTTCTCGACGCTCTGGACGTCCGTTGCTGACTGTTGGTCGGCTGTTAATGTCAGAACTACGAGACGAAAACCTGCTTGTGAGGATGCAAATCCGACAGAGGTGTGCAGAGAGGTGCTTGTAGTCAACACGAATGCCTGAAGGATCTTTTTAGACACTATATGCTCCAAATAGGAAACGGACATGGAATGATGATGATCTTTAGATTTGTCTTTAATTTGATTAAGCTACGTCTTTCTCGTTCTTCTTTATTTTCTAAAAAATCTTTTTTGCTGTCCATTTGCTCTTCAAGTCCAAACCAGGGCAGCCCTCCTATCTTGATTTTGTCGATGATGATTGTCTCAGCCTTACATACAAGAGAGAGATATACTCGTACTTTAGAGATCCTACTGTATTACTACTATATCTGTGTTACTGAAAACTAGTTATTCTCCTGAGATGATGAGTTTCAACTATTCCTCCATCTCTTGAGTGGTCTTTCAGGCGGACGTTGTCCAGATGAGATTTTATTAGCGGCAGAGTACACACGTCTGTCACTGCTCATCCTGCCCACATTCTCCCTGCAGTATCTTCGTCTGGATCTGCTCCACCGCGTGATATCCTCTATTTCACCCGTAGGTATCTCTAATTATAGTATTCCGGATTCGGTATCGGAGCTTGTTTCCAGTAATAGACCTTAAAACCTTTATTTCAGCAGTTCTGAGTAATCCTTTCGTACGAATAGTGTCAGCCCGCGCTCCGCAGCATACGTCATGATGGGTCTTATAAATGTCTTGTATATTCTGACCTTGCTATCGATACGCTTATTCTTATTTCTTTGTATAAATAAAATGAAAATAAAACGAACAAAATAAAGCATTACATTCCTCAGACACCGCGACACAGTAGTTGATGCTTTTATTTTACCTGTTCTCGGACTTCTGCGTACAAATCAAAATTTTAAATATTCGAAAAACTGAAACTAAAATTATATGAATACCAGACTTTATTTTATTGGTTGTTTGAAAGAAATTAAAATTTTTTTTTTTAAAAATGAAAAAAAAGAATATTTTGCGTTTTTATGATTAACCCAAATATTTCATTTTGAGGGACATTTTTAACGAGTTATAAATAACTCACTATTAGAAAATGGGAATCAAGTTGGGGTAGAGTAGGGTTCGAACCACGGACCTTTGGTCCGTGAGTCCGAGACACTAGCCACAGGGCCACAATCCAATTCAAGTTGATTAAATAAATATTCTGAATTTATTACATAATTCAACAAGTAAAAACAAATTATCTGCATCCAATGAGGAACTTCAGCCCTACGGGAAATTGGATACAAAAAAAAATTTTCTTGCTCGTGGTAAAAATTAAAGCAGTTAATTGTAGTGCAAAGTTTCTCGAAAATGTACGAAATCAATAATAAAAAATATTCTAATAAAAACGCCCCACTTTAAACGACGTCACTGGTTCAAATGAACCAACCAATGATGTGAGAGCTTTGAAGGATATCCGGTTTGCTTACCGTAAACGAACCAATCGAAAAAACTGACAGAGAAGAACCTCTGACGTCACACGCTGGGTTATTTCAGAAATACAAAAGTTTAAATAATCATAGCGCTGATAATACGATATATAAAAATAAAAATAAAATTTTTTGGCTTAGTTTAATAGTCTATTAGCAAAAAAATAAATAAAAAAAGACACGGAACTTCTTCTTCTAATATGATTTAATATGTGTTGCATATTGTATATTACAAGAAAACGATAAAAACAATAAAAGTACAAGCAATATCTCTAACGAACCCCTGCCAACTTTTATTTACTCTTCTGTTTTTGATTGGCTAGACTATATTTTTTATTTAAATAGATTATGAACATGCTACCGACCAAAATTTTAATGAACACAAAAAAAAAGTTATTTATATCGACGAACATCGGTAAATCTTTTCCAGTCTCGTTGTAATACAGATCCCCGGTTCCTTGGTCTTTCGTAATCCTTTTGGCCGTTTTCACACCTGCCACGCAAATCCATAATACCCGATATTTTACCGCGCTTATCCTGCAAACGCATACAAAATCTGTTACCTTTTCACACGCGTTGTAAAATGAATACGACCCGGTCTGTCAGACATAAATCTGTTGGGGTGTGCTTAATCGCAAACGATTATTATCAATATTAATAGTTCGAATAACCGAATTAGATTATTCCCGTAATCGACTTTTTATTTATGGATAATGCGTTGTTTTTTCAAAACACTTATGAAGTATGAAGAATGAAAGAAAAAATGTTAATTAAAAATATATAAAATAAATATGCCTACTCTTATAATGCTTTATTGTATACACTAACTAAAAAAATACATAAAAACTTATGTATTGTACTCGTAATATTATTATTATTGTAAAAAAATAATTGTCGGTCATTTCTGTTTAGAAAAAGGTGTTTTTTAATTTGGTATTTTTTCTATTTTTTGTTATTATTATTACCTTTTTTTTTAATAAAAGAAATATTCCTTCACACAGGTTTTATCAAGGGGACCATTGAGAAAGAATGGTGTATTTCTATAAAATAATTTAATAAATATAATAATAATAACGCGTAAATCAGGGAATTTTCATGTACCTAAGTTTTGCTCAACGAAGTTCGGAAAAAGGTTTCTGGAAAGTATTGACCATTCCGAATTTCAAATAAATATTAAAACACGAAAAATCGAATACCAATTCAAAAGTGTCGTAATTAAAAAATATTACTTAAATCTTTTTGATAGTGATAGTTATTAATGTTATTTATATAGATGGTGTAAAGTACTATGCTTTATGTTTCTTATTGTTTTCTTACAATTTCGGATGTATTTACAATGTATGATATTATGTATTGTCACAAAAATGTCTCATTTTTATTTACGGTCCCAAATGAGGTTTTTTTAAATTCCTGGGAGTATAATATCTTAGATATGTATTTCATAAATAAAATAAAAACAAATATAAATGTATATATATATTGAAATATTCGATACTTTTGAGTCATTTTTTTCAAAACTGTAATTATTTCATATATGTAATACTGTCTGTAGCTCTGATTTAATATAAAGAAATACATTATGCTACATTGCCTCTGTCACTTCAAAACTTTACATTTTTATATTCGTGCTTTTCTTGTCTGATAAAGTTATGGGTTTTAATATTTTTTTGTTTTTTTTTATTTTTGTTTTGTCCTTAAATAGTACAAACACAATACATGAATGTGCTAATATATTAACCTATATATAATTATTAGTCGGCCTCGTGGTGTAATGATAAGCGCATTTGTCTCCCATGCAAGAGGTCTCGGGTTCGATTCCCGACATGGTTGATAAGAAATATTTATTTAAAAAGGTGTTTTCCCACCAGAATATTTCATAGTGCCTGGACTGGTACCTGAAGCGTAAGACTGATCATCTTACCTTCATGTAACAAAAAATGATCAAGATACGCTTCGATTTGTGTACCACTGCAGTAATCTAAGCACCATTAGGTACGGAAAGGGAATGACGACGACGAATTGTTATTAAAATATATAATAATTATTAACATTTCACTAATTAAAAAAATTCTTTAAGACCAACTCGAATGCAATCACTTTTTAAGAGCTAACTTATCTGCTACACACATGTTTTATCAACTAACATTCAAATGAAATGATTTTTTTTTGTTCTCTTATTTCTAATGGTCTTTCCTTAAACTCTTATTTCTGATGGTCCACCTCGGTGAACCAACGAGTTCTGTGTCTTTGTTTTCTTACTAAATGGCAGACTTACTTCATTTTTATTTCTAGTTTCATATCCGAGTTCACACTGATAAGAAAAAATCTTGTTCCCTATGTTCAAAAGATTTTTTGTTCATTTTGTTTATAAACACAATTGTTTTGCATTTTGCTTTCAATACACAGGAATTTGGTTCTATGGAGTTGAGATTTGGTCTCAAAAATTGATAAATTAATTTAACTAAACTAAAATTATTTTTCTGTGTTAAAAACTTAACATGTTTTTTTAAATTAAATTTCAAATATTGAAATTGATCAGGCAGAAACCCAAAATTTAGGCAAAAGAGCAAAGATAGATATTTTTTATTTGGCTAGGTTGGCATTGATTTTTTTTTACTATTTCGTTAGCTTAATAGAAAAAAAACTGTATTATTTTTAAGTATTCAATATATTGTTAGCTATAGAGTGATTTAGACAAGTAAAAAAATACCTAACGCATTAAATATTTTTGATGAATTTTCATAATGTTCTTTTTATTGTAAGAAACATGACTAAATAAGTATTTTTATACACAACGTATTATTATTTAAATTTTGTTTATATGTTTTAATTCGTATATATCTTAAATCTGCTAGTTTTTATTCACAAATGAAATGATAAATTAGGAACCGTTAAGTCAAACGCACAGAAATGTAAATAAACCACGCTGCTAATTAGCGTATTATTAAATAATATCTGTCGTCTTCATAGAGATCCCATCCCGCCTGACATTAATGTATTTATTTGCTTTACAAACAATGAAAAATAATAAACAGAAACATTAAAATAAAAAAATGCACTACTTATTTTTCATCAATTACGTGCAAACACTTTTAATAATATTTTACTTAAACTTAAAATACATATATAAACAAAATGAACAATATAACCCACTTATTTATAATATAAATTAGAAAGGGTATAAATAAATAATATGCACTTATTAGTGCAGTTTTTAGTTTTCATGTAAATTATTTATTATTCGGAAAATATTGCTCTTAAATAAATACCTTTTTTTTTTTAAACTGATATAAAATATTCGATTATAATAACAGGTTTAAAAATATTCATAAGAACATCGCAAAGAGTTTTTACGAATGTGTTAGTGAAAAAGTAATGTACCGCCATTATTCGTTTAAATAAGTTTCGATAATAATATCGATTTATCGTTTATAAAAACGAATATTTCTTTATATTAAAGTAAATTTATATATACATCGGTAAAATTTATATTGAAATACATTATCACCAAACCCTTATCAGAACCTAATGGTGCATAGGCCAGTGCATTGTTAATTTGAATGTATATATAATTTAAATCATTATATATACATAATGAAGTAATAATTGCATACAATAAACATTAACGTATGCGAGTGTATAAGTCCTTGTTTACACCTTCAACTTTAGTAAGCAGAAAATTAACTATCAACAAAACTACCAAAACAATCAAATTATACAAAAAAAAAAAGATTTTTTTTTTGTACAATTTGACTGTCTAGTTTCGGCTACAAAATGTTTCCCTCTTTAGGGTTATTTAACAAGTAAACATACATAATACATATATTATATATTCGGTTGTGTAAGCAAATACAGTGGATTACAAAACAGTATTTTTTATTCTCAAATAAAAATTATATATTACGATGATCCACAATATTAGATTTACAAACATCTAAAATAATACAATGCCATTATGTTCATCACCATCAAACTCTTATTCGCACCCAATGGTGCATAAGGTACTGGAGGTGCAAGTAATGATGTACCGCGGGAAAATTCCCGAAAGCGTAATTCCCCGGAGCAGGAGTACATTCCTCCACATACCCGAAACCGTTTTAAAGACTGTGGGTCTTCCTATCGGTTTTACTCATTCAAAAAAACAATATTTTGGTCAATAAATGAGTAGATCTTTTGAAATTTCTGATTTCGTATATTATTTCAATTCAATTTAACTTTATTACGTTCACTGCCCCTTTCACTGTGAGTTTGAAAGATTATATGGAGGGTCTTAGTCGGATATTGTCATTCATCCTTATGAACATACATGTGTATATTGCAAGCATAAATGGTAGCAAAAACGATATTTACTTGTATCGCAATAAATTCGAGATGCAAGGCGGTAAAATCTCCGCGGTATTTTACGGTAATTTTCGGTAAGAAATGAATATGACGTACTAATTTTTATTTTTCGAAGATGCAACAAATACAAGTAGCTTTGTTTTAGGACACGTTACATGACAGTGAAAACCAGGTTTAGATCCATCGGGTGGTTTTCAAGATTTATTATAAGTATGGGACGTTCAAGGTCATTCGGTGTGTACTTTTTTAATTTTTTTGACAAAAAAAGTTACCATATTTTGAAACTTAACAGGATCGGTGGACATAATGCCCTTAGCCCTCCCGTGCCTAAGGGGGGTATCTGGGGTCCCCCAGGTAGCATATTTGTTCAATACCTTTTTTGTTAATCTTCATATTGATTTCATTTTATGCATAACTCTACTCCATTATGTTACAAATGTATCGAAGATATTAAAATATTTTTCCGCGGAACTCTTTTAATAATAATTCACATTTGTCTTTTTTTCCCCCCCGCGCAAACAGCATGCATCACAATTCATTTGCTATTTGCTCCACAGTTTAGTGATCTTTGATACTTCGGTCAATTTGCACGTCTCATCTGTTTAACCACAGCACGGAATAACCACAAAAATCCAGTTTACACGAGTAAGATTTTGCATGCTAAGGGTGTTTAGAAAAAAGTATTATTATGACTAATAATTTCAAATAAACATAATTTTTATATTTAGCTATCTGGATATTGCGCATTGGATTTTGCATACAAAGGTGTTTTTTGAATAATAAGTGAATTTTTTAAAATTTATAAAACCTTTTTTTACTTCACCAATCTCAAAATGAGTAGAAAAAATTTGACGGATGATGTTATTGAGCAGCTTCTAAACGATACGGATATTGAAGTGTCTTCCAGTGATGACAGTGATTTAGAGTTAGAATCTTCAGATGATGTTTCTGAAACAGATGACTTTGTAATCGAAGATTACGATGAATCTGATTATTTCGACCAGGATAGTGTTAATTTAGAAGAAAACAGCCAAAATGACGGAGAAAACGTCTTCGCTTCTAAATCAGGTTACCAATGGAGCAATATTCTACCTTCTACTTCAACAACACGTTCCCATAACATAATTAGTCCTACGTCCAAATTAACTTTTTTTATTTTAATTTTGCATATTATATAAATTTTTACACGGCGTTGTTCGATTTTTGAGTTTTTATTTCTTGATTATTTGATTTTCAAGTTTTTAATTTCGTATTTTAGATTTTTTAAGGTCTCAAGTTTTTTTTTATTGTACTTAATTTTTTTTAAATCGATTTAGTGATTTTTCAAAGTTTTTTGCCATGGAGTTACTGTGGAGTAATAGAAATTACTATTTTGTATTATTTTTAGTCGTCGTATTCTGTAAAATTGTATAATATATCTACCTATGTAACCGATAAAAGGAATTCGTGCCGTGTTATACTTTATTGTATTTTATTTGGGAAACATACCAACAATTTTAAACACATTAAGATTGAGCTGTGTGATTTTTTTTCTATATTATTTTGTAAAATATTATTAGTTTTTAAAATTAATTCAAATAAATTAACAAACACGCAGTATATGGTTTACGAACTCGCTCATCCCTCTCCCGACCGCCCGCCGTACCGCCCCTCTAGCTAGTGGCGTAATTTCAATCAGTGGTATCCAAAACGTGGCAGCGGGAGGAGCGCGCTGCCATATAAAATATTATCGCAGCAGTATTTTATGAAAAAATGTATGAATTTCGCAGAAAACTGGAAATATTATGAACCAGTTTTATAAACAATACCATGACAATTATAAAGACATTTTTAAAATATTTTTTTAAGACGTATTTATAGCATTTTAGCTGGGGTATGTAGTACCCCCTCAGGCGCTCGCGGAATTTTTTCACCCTCAGGCTCCCAAAGGTTAGTAAAACCGTGTGTGACCTTGAACGACCACCGCTCATGCCGCAATTTAAAAAAAAAAAAGTTTTTTTGCTCTTAATTACGTCCCTATAGATTTAATATAAAAAATATGAAAGCCTAAGAAAATAAAATTTATTAAAAATGTTCATATATTTTTTTTCTTTGGACCAATTCTTTTCAAGATACACGTTTGAACATCAAATAGAGTTGATCGAAATAGCGAAAAAGCGGTATTTGCACTAACTTTTTACTAATTGTTTGATAGTCAACCTATCAAAAGTCATCATCATCATCATCATTCTATGTCCGCTACCTAGTTGGAGCATATGGTGTTCACAAAGATCCTCCAAAAGCAAAAGAAAGAGCAAAAGTCGTACGGGTTTTGGGTATGTCATAATTCATGCTTTGGGAAAACCTCGTACGGACATTTTGCTGAGACCTCTCCTCATTGTTCGACCAAAAGCGTTTAAGTGCTTCTTTTAGGTACAGTTGTCTCATATCCAGCACCTTCATGTATTGGAACAGCTGTTTTGACGGGTATGTTGGAGGGTGCCGGAATATTATTCTCAATAATAATTTAATGATGTAATCGTATGTGTGTATATGAGTACTTACATATATATTTATATTTTTGTTTTTTATTACTTTGTTGAAATTTTTACATATTTTTGAATTTGGATTTTAGGCCAGAGCATTCTTAACAATTTTAAATCGATTGATAAGGTGGTTGATAGCTTTCCTCATAAAGGTTTGAAAAAAACAATTATTTTTTGACAATCATTGTTCAATAAGTCAACTTATATTCACTACACATTGTCACATATATGCACACCCATACATGAATACACAATATATTTAGTAAATACACACCCTCACACAATATATTTAGTCCCCCTCCCTAACATGTACAATAATACTGATACATTGTAGCAAGTAGGTACTTAGCATAAATATTATTATTGTACAGTAAAAGTTATCCCCATAATGTAATTGTACACATTATATATAAATGTATATATTTGTACCGACATATTGAAACCATTGTATAAATTCCATAATGTGTTAATAATGTGGTTTTATAGTACATAAATTTAGAGTTAACTCTAATGGACCGGTGAAGTTTACATATTATATTACATGCTAAGTTTACCAATTAACTATTTGAATTTTTTAAGTACAATATTGTAAGGAAAAAAAAAACATAAATGAAAGTAATTAAATAGTTAAAATCGAAGTAAAAAAGTTATGTTAAAAGTTTCTAGTTAGTATTTACATAAATGGAAATAATATTAACATTAATAAAAAAACTTACTTAAAGTAGTTAAAAAGTAAGAGTTAAAATAAAAAAGAATAAAAAAACATGATCAAGTGCACAAACCATTTTTTTTTAAACATATTACATATTTCAAGGGATTCAAAAAACCGATGAAAAGCAACTTAAAAAAAAAAAAGACAGTAAGTTTAAGTTAATTTAAAAAACATCTTCAGAATTAATGTTAGGAAGATAGAAAATATCAGTCTAGTCCGTCTAGAGGGGGACACGGTATGCAAGTAGATTAATTAGTTCTGGGGAATCAAATTTATTATTTACAGTTTTGTAAAGCAGGATCTGATTGAAGATATCTTTTCTGTGTGTCAATTAATCAAGGTTATGAAATTTTAAAGAAGCTAGGTATATAATTTGGAAAATACAAATGAAATTTGTATGTATATTTATATATATACATGATCCCGTAACTTCGAATCGATATTCGAATATTCGAATCGATACTTTAGGAATGAAATCGTTCCGCAGTCCCCATCCCCTTCTCACACACACAAATACAGTTTTACCGACTATGCGATGTCGCATGAATAAGGGCTGCACATGTGAAATGGGCCTTTATCTCCTCCGAGTCCTGAGGGAGTTATGCTCCTTTCCCAGAAGTAAGGGCTGACGGAGGGAGATGCTTATCTCTGCCTATCCCTGTGGGGACAATGATGTTTTTTGTCCGATTCTTGCGTTGGGCTGCAATTAGGTAACTACTGACTGAGAAATCGTTGAGATCGGACCGAAGAAAATACACTTGGGACATTTTTTTTGTTATGTAGGATCAGCATTAAATTTATTCTTGGTACCTGCTTAGGTTAAGTTCAATTTTATATCTCGTTTTGTCTGTTAAAAGAGGCATTGATTCCGATAACATTATTTTTTTGAGATATGTACAGAATTGTGAGGCAATTTTTCACAAATAAAAAAAATACTGCCATTAAACATGTGTTTTAAATTGTTGATATATCATTAATTTTGAAGATGTTTTTTGAATTGACTTAAATTTACCGTCTTATATTTCACTCAAAGATTCTTCTCATCGTTTCTTTGAATCCCTTAAAATAAATATGTGTATATATATGTTTTTCCTTTAAAAAAAAAAAAAATACTATTTTATTTTATTTTTACATCTGAGCATGTTTTTCATTCTTTATTTCAATTCTTAATTTTTAATTACTCCTACAAATTTTCTTCATTTTTAATATTATTTCCATTTGTAAATACTCACTACAAACTACAAACTTTAAAATATATTTTTTTTCACTTAAATTTTAATTTTTAATCAACTTTCAATTATATTTTTCTTTTTCCTTCTCTTTTTTATACTTTCATAATTAACCCTACATATAATTGCTTTATAATATGGAAACTTCACTGGTCCATTAAAATTAAGTCTAATTGTGTAAAATATTAAACTTGGTACCTGTACTGTATGTTTCCTAAATAAAAGAAAATAAAAAAAATAAAAAAAAATATCAACAATTATGTAGTTATTAAGACTAATTTGAAGACTGTATGAATTCAAAAAAAATGTTTTAATTGATTCTTAGAAATGAGTACGAATTATGATCATTACAACACGAAACAAACTAAAGTAGTATGTAAAACATTTAAGTTTGTCAGTGAAAATTCTTGATGGAAGTTCTTTGTAATTTATTATATAAATAAAAGACGAGTGAAATATCCAGTGACCGGTTTCAACGCTTTCGCGACATCTTCGAGACTGGTATCTTTATTAAGGAGTTCAACGTATTTGTAGAAAACAGAGGTAAGGATAGATAATTCAAAGTTATATGAAAGTAAATTAAGTAAGGTTATTTTTATTTTAAGGATCATTATCAAAGGCCTTTAGGGTAGAGCCTTTAAAACACGAATTTTTAGCACATACAATCATGGACTAATAATAAAGTTAATTCAAATGAATAAAAACAATATTAGCATCTGTACATATAATTCAATTAAAATTAAATTATTGTTTTCATAGATAACTAGATGATTCATTTTTGAAATGCAACCAATTATACAGTGATTTGCAATATGAAAACTGTAACAATTACGCAAAATACATCAGTTCAACTAATTGTTTAAATTATGCAAACATTAATTGGATATCAGATATCATAAAGTAACAGTTATGCCTGGCATGGGGCCCGGAAATGAGCGGCGAATTTCGACCGGAACCACAAAAAAACAGATGTTTTAATTCTAAATGTCTTTCACTTTTAGCAGAAGAAAGCGAAGCGTCCGGTGTCATGCATTGTGATAACTTTTAGAGCAATTGCTGAAAAAATTGACAATCGAAAGTGGAGCGCGTTGGAGATTGCATATTAATGTGCATCGCACACTGCAGAATCAGATTAGCAGGGCGGAGAGAATTCCGTATTTGAAATTCAATATTTTCAAGGAAAATGGGAGCAATGGAGAGTAAGAATTTCGCGATATTCCGCACTATTGCCAACAATGTCAGTATGGCGTTTACAGAGTAGGACGGAAGACACATTGCCAAGTATTTTTTATTCGTTTTCTTTTTTAATATTTGCGTACTTATGATGATTTACAAAAATATTTTCATTTTGGGGGCATTATCTTTAAGATGACATCGCTCTGATTGCTCAAAATGAAGAATGACTCACTGAAGCTCCGACATCCACGGTGAATGTACTAAATAATAAATATAATATAAAAATAAACAGGATCAAAACTAAAGTGATGAATGTAGCCCGTAATGAGCAGCAAACAAATATAGTAATATTAGGAGCAACTCTGAAAAACGCAAAGAGTTTGTGTACCTCGGAAACAGGATCACCTGGGATGTCTCAGTCAACAATCTCTAAGTCAAAGTTCGTGTCGGCTTTTTTTTTTTTCCTCGTAAATAAGTACAGTTCACTGTCGAAAAATTGTCTTTTACTATAAAAAATAATACAATATATTGCATTTGCAAAATAGTAAGGCGCGTCTTATACAAAAAAGTGAAAATTAAATTACAATTACTATGGCGACTGTTTTTCTTGACATTTGGCTTGCTAACCGCCAGCTAAACGCAATAAATAACATGACAAATAATATTGGAATAAACAAATAAAATAGCAGTTTTAAAATATTTTCAATATTTACCCCGGTGAAATTCAAATATGTGATTGCGCAGCAGGATTATACGTCGCGAAACATAAATATTTTGACATTCAATATTAGGTGGTTACGCCACATTAACTCTATGTGCACACATCTATACATAAATAGCACATTTGCTAGGATGAGGTGTTCGGATTTATTTGCTACCTACGGGGCTCTGGTTAAGATGTTGCATTTGCCTACCGTGGGTACCGATATTGTTCTGGCGTCAGAATAACAACTGAACTGACCGTGTGTATATGTGATTTTTATATTCTCACCGCGATCGCAAAGAACATATTTTGCGATCAATAACTATTAAATCCACTGTGTTGTGTAATTCGCCAAGAGCCCCTCCTTCCTGACAACAAGATCGGATCTGATCCTGACTGCCGCGAGAGAAGTACCAGACAATAAATGTGCCAGAACCCAGAATAAGGTAGGTGATTGCAGTCATTGTATTTAGGGTTCTGTGGCAAAGTAAATAAGGATAACGCATCCCGCGAACCAGCAATTCGAGCGTTTATCTGCTAACGGGCAAGTGGCGCGATCATTAGGTGTTCACAGATGTTCCATTGTAATCGCGAATACGATATACAACCATGGTGAGAAATTGTTATCACGTCGCTTAAATAGCACGTTGATAGTTATTTGTGATTGAGCTACTGGGCCCAAAGAAGTCTTCAGACAGCTCTGGAAGGCGCGCGAACAGAATACCAATGGAAATGATTGCCAATGGGCAATATTCAGCAGGCATAAATAGTGCCTCCACTGAATTTGTTACATAGGTAACACGCCTGATCGGCCTTTTGGCAATCTTTATTGATCAACTTGACTTTTATAGATGGGACGTGAAATGAGACAACCGTGGATGGAGACGAGCCGAGAGAAGAAATTGTAAAATGTTTTTATATAACGCCATATTTGGGTATAACGATGATGATAATGGCGCAACATGCGAATGTGCAGAGCTTCATCAGCCGATGTAGGACGAAAGCGGCACAGGGCGATTCTGGATTATATGCCCCGCAAGGCATGATACCCCAATCAATAATTATTTTATCCCCGCATGACAGAATAATAAGTTTACTTTATAGCGTTAAGGGAAGAATTTACAAACTGTTTTCATACAACGCTATATTTGGGTATAATGATGATGATGGTGTCGAAATGGCTATGTCCTATGTCAGATTACAGATGAGAAAAGGAAGTAAACGGAATAGGGTAAGACAGGATAATATGTCCCGTAGGGTAAGATGCCCCAAAGAGTAATTATTTTTTCCCTACCTGGCAGAATAATGAGTCTATTTGACAGCGTTAGCACGTTTGCCTGCTACGCATAAGGTCCCGGTTAAATTTCTGACACGACGCAAATCTTCGTCCTCGCAATTAAATAATTAATTATTTTAGCACTGTGATTCAACACCGAGAGTCTTGGTGAGTAAACCCTAATTATAATATGTGAGAAATATATATATATATTTATTTTACAGAAACAAACAGTCGACAATGACATAATAACATAAAAAAGATACGGTTAAAAGACAGACCAGCGAAGTTTCTAAATAAAAATCATGCACATCAAATTGTGGTACAAAAATAGGGTGTGTTTGTGTGTATTTGTATGAGAGTAAGTGTAGAGGTGTGTGCATTTGTGTGGGAGTGTCATCATTAAATAGCAAATGGGAGCGTATCGCAGCCAGAAAGAATGAGTCTCAATTTATTTTTAATTAAATTAATGGGCATGTTAAATATATCAATAGATGAAAAAATGGCGAAAAACGATAGAGGAAAGAGTGTTATGCATAGTTCGTGCTACAGACTGGCAGATGGAATAAATACTTATTTCTTGTCACGCGAAAGGGGATATTAATTAAGATTAATTTTGGAGAGTAGGTTAAAAGTATATTTTATTATTTAAATAAATAGCATAATTCAGAAATAGTGTGTCTATTTTTAGGGTATATATACATTTGTTTAGAAGATTGGCTGTAAGTGCAAAGCGTTTTATCGTTTTTATAATCTAAGTATTTTAAAATTTTTCTTTGTACATTTTCAATCCTTTCAATGTTTGTTATGTATTGTGGGCTCTACACTTGGGATGCGAATTCCAAGTTACTGCGTACAAAAGTCTTGTGTAAAGTTTTCAATGTATTTGGTTTTTTAAGGGGTTTGGAAACTCTTAAAATGAAGCCCAGCATATGTATGTATAGGTATGTCTTTGTGTCACTCCACTGTTTTTGTGTTATTGTACGTTTTTTTTATATGTCAATCATTAATACTTGTTACAATATTTTTGGTCCTGTGAGATGGAATTTTTGCATAAGCAAATATAATTAATTACAACGGGCAATCTAAAGAAACAATCGTATTAATAATTTCTTTATAAAACAAAATGAATTTATAAATTAAATGGAAATAATCAGATTTTTTTTTACAACAACAAACCATCACGCCGTTTCCCCGTAAGGGTAGTCAGAGAGGATAGAACGCCACATCACTATATCTTTGCATACAGATCTCGCTTCTTCTACATTCATACATCTTTTCATGCACGCGCGCCGATTATTCCGACTTTTGACATGTCCATCTGCAAGTATTTGTTGGATTTGGTCATGCCATGTCTTTCTCGGTCTACCTCTATTTCTGCATCATAGTACAATACACATAGTACAATACGAGTATGTCATCAAGCCGTTTATTCTAATATTTCACCGCTTAGAAAATGTAGTCTTTGCAAGTTTTAAAATACTCACATTTATTAGCAAATTTTGTTTTGTGAAAAAAAAAAATGGTGGGTTACTTTCAAGAGAGAAATCCAGAAAATATAAAAAAATGCTTGGAAAAATTGCAGTGAGAAATGAGAAATACTGTTTTAATGGTGAATAATGTTACAGTCGCAACTTTTCTCGTACTTCTAATTCATTTTCTAAACTTTCTGTTCCGAGAACATCTGTTGTACCGGCATAACTTGTCACCGCTATGAAATGCAAGTCCAGATATTCCGTGTAAGTGTAAAATAATTCTGAGGTTGTTTATTACCATAATGCTTCCCCGCAGCCCCGTATATGTCGCCAACCTTGCAAGTGGTCAGTGGTCGTGGACAGTGGCTTAGTCACTTCAAGAATATTAACATTAACCAAATAGAGACGTAACGAATCACAACCGAATATTCAGCATAAATATGTACAATAGAATAATCGGTAATTTACATAAAACAAATGAAAATCAGACCTAAATTTCGTAAAATGTTTTTCATTCCTCTTTTTCCACGCCCGCTTCTAAGTAGAGCATGTGGACATCACAAGACGCCTTCGGAAACCCCATCGCCTACCACCACTCACGCCTCCTCTCACGTCAGTTCCGCGTCCCTTAGTTCCGCCAAATAAAGCCAAAAGATCGCCAATGACACCTTCCAGGACGGCGGGAGCCCGCAGGTGTGAAGAGGCAACTTGCATTGAGGTTCTTCTGAGGCATCCGCAGCACGAGTCTATACCAGGTCCACCGCCGCAACTTCAAAACGTTAGTTATAGAAGGCTGCTGCGTCCGTTCTCGGAATTGTTAGTAATGAAATCTAACTGTCTTGATACTTAATATTCTCCAGCACATACTCTCCAAACTCAGAAGAGTCTAAAATAGTCTGCGCTATTAATAAAACCAATTTCGAAAAACTTTTTTGAGAGAAGAATATGCGATCATGTAATAATTGTTAATTTAGTTGGTTTAAGTTATTGCGGCAGCGCTGCGCTGTGTCACATTCATCAAAAATTTATTATTGAACTACATGAGTGAAGATAATTGATAATGACATTGTGATAATGATTACAGTCCTGTAAATGCACAGATTTCTACATTTCCTTCTCTAAAATAAACATCGATTGTTAAAACGTTGACTTTTATGAAAATCCTCGAGAATTCAGCTCCGTATTTTTTAACAAAAAATCGACATACCCAGTAAAAATATATTAAATACTAAATTTATGGTTACTTATTTTCATATTTATTTCAGCAATTTACATTCAGTTAAATGCGCAATATATTTTTAATTTTTATTTTATTTATTTAATTTTATTAATTTAATTTTATTTATTTAATTTTATTAATTTTATTTTATTTATTTGGGATTTTTACAGCTATTACATAAACAAAATAAGTAGAAAAATAGTAACAATACTAGAGCCAATTAAAAAAATCCACTGTACATCTAATGACACATAATATATAAGAAAAACGTTTCCGTAATTGTTGTATGTGTGTGACGTTTGTATTCATGTGTATGTGAATGTGTGTATGCGTGAATGAATGAGGGAAAGAGTGCGTGTGTGTGTGAGTGCGTAAGTATAAATCAATAATTGTGTAAAACTTGTAATTATATTAAAAATGGTACAATAAAGAGCTTGGTAAAAAGTTCGAAACCTTTTTGATAAAATTTAAATCTAGAAATGTTATAAATTGTATTTTTTAAAAGTATGTTAAATTTCAAAACCGTATTTTGGAACAAAAGCATTTTATTTCAAAATTTAACTGATACACACTGAATGAATAATGTGCGATGAGTCCCATACAATTCGGTAGGTAACCACAAAATGCAGTAAATACGATATAATGTCAACAAAAAAACCAAGGTTTGACAATACGCGAACGTTGATTCAAAACGAAGATACAAATACATATTATATGCACCTACTAATATATAAATAAGAATAACATATGAGTTTAATAGAAATGATTCGAATTATAAAAATTAGGTCTCACAAACAGTTGGCCCGCAGTACGGGGATACATAATTATATTAAAAGATCTTCTCACTTTTTGCTGGTGAATCATCGAAACTACCCAATTAGGGATAGCGTTCCTGTTCTAAGACAGTAAATATATTTAATCTGTATCATTTATATTATCTACTTCAAAAATACATTTTAATCCTTTTTGTTAGTTTTTCCATTTTTATAATTAATATTCAAAAGGAGATCAAATTAATATATAATGTAAACTAACATACCAATGTAAAATAATTAATTTGATAAACCGTAATTAATTTGAGTAAAATTGGTAGACACTATTTACAAAGTAAATTCGATTTTACAAATTCACAAAAGTAAAAAAATAAACAAATTTGAGATGAATAAGTCACGCAGATACCAAAATAATATGAATATTCCTGAATTCCACACAAGCCTCAAAATAGTTTAGTTTTCAAAGGAATAAAAAATTACAATAATCTCCCCAATGAACTAAAAACTGTTAAAACTTAAATATCAGTAAATAAATCCAAAGTAAATTTGAAGCCTTTTTTTTAACCTGATTAAAAATAGCATTCTATTTTAATTAGAATTACTGTATTATTATTTTCTGTTTTCTTTAAATTTCGTGTATCTTTAATTTGTTCTCGTTCATATTCGAAATTATATGACTTCAAATTACTAAATAAATATAAAAGTGTAAGTCACTCTTCAAGCATAAGAGCTAGTCTCTTATTTGGAAATTTAGAGTTTTTACATTAAATAATTATAAAAATAAATAGACAAAAGATTCATTCATATCATATCAAAATTCAGACTTCAAGTTAAGACACGCCTTAAATTATTTATAAATAAGATTAATACACAAATATAATTAAGTACATGTTCTTTTCATAAGTTAATAAAAAAAATCTCTTATACTTATAACAAATCACAGAATCGTACTCTTTATTTATCTTATCTTTATTTATATATAAAACTTTGCCGGTTGATGCCGCCCGTCAATTAATAAATGCGTTTGTTGTGTCTAGAGCCGATTATTGTAATGGTATCTATGCAGGTCTACCAATGAACAAAATGACTCGCCTACAATCTGTATTGAATGCCGCAGCGAGACTTATTTTTGGAATCTCTAAGTTCAGTCATATCACTACTACTTCGGGAACTACACTGGCTACGTTTTCCACAGAGGGTCGAATACAAACTCTGTTGGCTTATGTATAAGTCACTGCACAACTGTGCTCCGGAATATCTAAGGGAACTATGCATTCCAGGTGAACTAGCTGACAGGCGCTTAGATCAGCTACGTCTACGGCGAGAGGAAAAGTTATTATACCTCTACGCAAACAGCGCACTAAATTTAGTGAACGCGCATTTGCGGTCGCAGGCCTCATGGCATGGAATGCTCTCCCAGCAGAGGTGCGAGGCTGTGAAAGTGAAGTGATGTTTCGGGAAAAACTTAAAACCCACTTGTTCTCTAAATCATTTGAATAAATCCGTAGCATGTGACAACAAAATAAATTGTTTTAATTAAATTACAAATTTAAAAGCTTAATTAAATTAATTTAACAATAGAATCACTATGTAAAGCGCCCTTGAGGTATTTTATTACGAAAATGGCGCTATATAAGTTATCCATAATAATAATAACTCGTATAAAAAGGACACGGACACAGAAAAAGTTTTTTTGTATTATTTATTTGTTTATTTACTTATTAGTAGTTTATTACACATTTTTTTAGACATAAGTCCCAACTTCATGAGACTAAAGCTAGGGTTTCCTAGGACAGCGGTGCCCGTATTTTAACGGTCGTAGTTATCGGTGATGCGGTAGACAGTCGTCGTAACGTCGACTAGAGAGTGGTTTCCTAGTGAAATGGTGTTAAATGGTGTTGATAACACCGTTTTCCTAGGAAACCACACTCTAGTCACTGTTACGACGGTTATCCACCGCATCACCGTTCACTACGGCCGTTAAAATACGGGCACCGCTGTCCTAGGAAACCCTAGCTTTAAAGTCCTGTGTTGAGTTGGGACGAGTAATTAGTTGACACAGACATACGAGTTTATTATCACTAATATTATATTAGGTCAAAAACATAATAATAATTAAAAAATATTTATATGGCTCATCAATATGGTAAACAGCAAACTCAAACATTCGGAAAATCATCAACGAGTTTCCCACTCAAATTCCTCCCACTAAGGAAAATCCAGTCTTTAACTCTTCTTAGAATTAGAATAAAGAACTTACGATTGTAATTAATTCATCCCTTTTGTTTTTTTTCCTTTTATTATTTCTGTAAACTGAGAATATAAGTAGTTTTAACCAAACTTGTCAGTCGCTTTCATACCGAATAGTCAAATGTCCGTCGCATCTCTAAAATTAACATCTCGGCATGGTGTTGTTTTGAACACCGTTTTCATTTCTATTTCACTCGGATCCTGTCTTCGCTCGAATACAATTATGTATAAGGCTGTTGTATCGGGCCTTTTTATAACCCGACCACACCAGTATTTCTTGCTAAAGTGCTCTTTACGGAGAGTTAATAGATTGGATTGGCGAAGGAGAGCAAAACCGAGCTCAATTATAAACATATTGGCTATGCTAAAATGGTTTCACTCGGTTGCAATTGAGACTTTAATGTTTCTCAAGTGTTATAACAAGTCCAAGAACAGGACTGTTATCAATCTTTATCTATTGATTTGCTTCTATACTTCACACGCGAAGCAGGCGTCGAGATATGTTGTAGAAAGTCCCATCTTCTAGTCCGATACACCTCACCGGTTTCTTATATTTAGATTTAATCTTTGCATTTCCGATATCCAAGATGAGAAATGACAAATTTTAAACATATCGTGAGCACAGAGAGAAAAGTGGCCAGGTCAAATTTTGCGATTTTGTTGATTTTTTACCAGGTTTTAGTGCTGGGTGGTATCTTTTACTGAGAAAAAAAATCAAGTTCACTTACTATTATATTGGCGAAGTCAAACTATGAACATCTGCTACATAAAATATTGACAAAAACATTGCTAATGCTTTGTATTACGCAAAGCAAAAGAAACTTAAAATCAAAAGTGTACTGAATTGCAAAACCATGAGTTAATGTTTACGTGAAACCTTCAATCTTGATTTGTAAACAACAAGAATTCTGGCTTGGCCAGTTTTTGTTGTATGCTCACGACCTCTTAGATTATATTCCACTGGATACGAATAATTTATTTAAGAAGGAAATATGAAAATGGTGGATTTATTGCCAAATGGCAACTTCTTCCAACCAACTAATAATGATGATTTCACCAAATAAAGGTATTATTTAGCTAAATTAAGTTTTACTTTTTATTTTATTGCTCTTAAAGACTTATTTATAATTATTTTTTGTAAAGTACTAATGCTGTATTTCTTGTTCTTTTTATTATTATTATCTATTTATTCTCAACCTTACTGTGTTATATTTATATTTAGGACATAAGATTTTCTGATGGATATTGTTTTCTTTTATTTAGATTTGTTATGTTTCTTTTTTACTTTTTAGTTTTTTGTATTATATGTTCACTAAACAGTTTCGTTTTAATTATTCTTTTATTTCATATTACGTATATATAATTATTGTGCACTGCTGAGATTTTTTCTGTAAATCGTTTTTTTGTAAAAGGTTCTTTGAACCGTTGATGTATATAAATAAATATGAAAGTCCTCTTCTACGGGAATCACGCAAAGGTGCGAAGCTGTGAGTGAAGTGATGTTTCGGAAAAAACTTAAAACCCGCCTGTTCTCCAATAATTAATTCATTTGAGTGAATCTTTTGATTGATCTAAATTACAAATTTTAAGTTAAAATATAATTAACAAACTAACACAATAAGTTTTTACAGCGCCCTTGAGGTATTATATCTGTACCTTAAAGCTTAAGGGCTGGAAGTCACATTTTTGCGAAATTCAGTTATGAATGTCATTTTGTTCATATATTCAGATTCTATTAATGCTTAAAACATTGGAGTCCTCCGTTATACCACTACTGAAAAAGCTTGTTCTAAAACACCAGTAGTGCCACTGCACTAATAATACTCATGCTTTAAAACAAAATTCAACGGTTTGCTGGTATTAAAGCAGTGGATACTGAATAAATTCCACAATGAGGAATGTCAGCCCTACGGGAAATTGGATACAAAAAAGTTTTCTTACGCGGGGTAAAAATTAGAGCATTAAATTGTAAAACAAAGTTTCTTGAAAATGTACAGAAAAAATAATAAAAAATATTTTGATAAAAACGCACTACTTTAAATGACGTCACTGGTTCATGTGAATCAACCTATGATTTGAGAGCTATGGAAGATTTCCGGTCTGCTTGTCGCTTTTGGACCAATAGGAAGAACTGAATGAGAATAAGCGGAAATGAACCTCTGACGTTACACGCGGAGTTATTTCAGAAATACAAAACTTTGAAAAATCGTAGCGCCGATAATACGATATATAAAAATTCAAAAAAAAAATTTTGACTTAGTTTAACAGTCTATTGACTAACTTCCTCATTTTTATAACAAACTACCTCTGAGGCAGCGAGGGATTTTGCAAAAGGTTAAGTCTTATTGTCATAATCAACCATACTTAACCATTATGTAATTTCTTTTGCAGTTAATATCATTTTTTACTTTGCCTTTTTTCACATAATGTTTACTTTCAACTACTGTTTTATTGCTATTAATATCATGTCATTAACTTTATATTTACCTGTAATTTTCACAAATAATTCTTGTTTTTATTAATGGCACCGTATTGAATGTTTTTGCCTAAAGAAAGTTTTATAAATACATTGTTTTTCATTCAATATTCTAAATGACTTTTTATACCAAAGCCGGGCGGCTAGAACAAAAAACACTGAATTCCCATAGTTATTTGATAATCCATAATTTAAATATTTTTTTCTTAAATATTCTTATCAAAAGCCTACAAATCCAACAAACAGCAATAAATTGTGTTTTTTCTTCGAGAGATACGATAAAAAAGTATTGCTATATTACAATCGCAGAAACTATTTTTGTCCTAAAATATGAACACATTGTACGAGACAACAATAAGTTTGTATAAGAAAGAGACTTTCATCTTTAGAAAATAGACGAGAAACGTGAAAAGTGGTAAGATGGTTTTTATATCTTGGGAAAGTGGAATTTACGCATTATTCGCTCTGTAATGAATGTCTCCGACTGTTTATTCGTCAGCGAGGAGGTTCTCAAACTGCTTTTTGTAAATCGTATTATGTTTTGTCAATAATTGATTAATCAATCGTAATTCGCACACCAATTTACAAGTGATTTTGTCACTATGTATACATAATAAAATGGAGTATTTACCTGTTATATATTTTTTTAATCCTTTAGACCCGAACTTCATTCCTCTACGTCCATTATGACATTATTTGATTTTATTATTCTCTGTCAGCCATGAAAATTCACTGTTAAAAATACGGTGTTTTTGTAAAAACAGCAACTGCCACAATTTATTAGAAAACAGCAAGCATTTTAACTACTTTGAAGCGTCAGTATCACATCACTCATTGTTTGACAGTTCAAAAGGTATTTTGGATAGTTCTGGAGAGTCTATTATGTACATTTATTGCAGTTTTAAATATGAAGAATTCATCTACTTAAGTTTTTGAAAAACCGCTATTTTTATTTCTTAAAACAACAAAGATCAATTAAAAATCAAAGGTCTTAAAACAACAAATGTCACAATGACATTTGAGGTTTTTAAAACAAGGTGTTAAATTATAATAAAAATATAAACACTTTTGGCCTTGCTCATAAAATTGACGTAAAGTTGCGCCTAAGTATAATGGTATGATTCGGATGTAAATACCATCCTTATTCTACTACTATAATAAGGATGATATTCCCATCCGAATTATACCATTATACTTTAGTGTAACTTTATGCCAAGTTAATAAGTATTAGTATTTATTTAATTGCCACACGTTAATATTATTTATTAATGTATTTGATGTTTCTCAATATGATTTATGGAGATACTGTTAAAATTATAAAATAGGATTATGTATATTTTTGATAAGCACGTAGTACCCCCGAAATAGGCCGGTATTTAATATTTATTTTAAATAAAACACTTTCTAAATTTACCACACAAGAGTGTGGTAAATTTACAAAGTGTGTTTTAGTGTTTTAATGTATTAAACTCTTGTGTGGTAAATTTACAAAGTGTTTTATTAAAAAAAAAATCAAAACGTTTTTCTACAAAGT
Source organism: Micrasema longulum (assembly GCF_059751315.1). Lineage (NCBI taxonomy): Eukaryota > Metazoa > Arthropoda > Insecta > Trichoptera > Brachycentridae > Micrasema > Micrasema longulum. Next base: position 270,292 of record NW_028278721.1, on the reverse strand, counting down.
AAATGCTGAAACAATAAATAATATAACGGTATTCAATATTCTAATTTTAACATGTATTTTTTTAATGTACCTTGAATTATTTTGTATTTAAGAAATAGTTAAGCGCTCATTTCAATGAAAACTAAGTCTCAAATATATATAAAGCGCTGCGTACCTTTAGTGGTATGGATAATACACTTTTAGAAATTTCGGTTTGCACAAGCATCTTAAACGAACAAAATATTTATCAAAGACGTTGTAATTTTTAACAAAATTAAAATTAAAGTTATCAAAGTGTTCGTTAAAATACATGGTAACTAACTAACTGATAGATTATATTGTTTCAATTATAAATGTACATAATTATGCACTTAAAATAATTACGTTATTACATATTTAATAAGATAGATATCCGTATCTGAAAATGCAATCGCAAAAATGCTAAGGACAGGAACCTTGGCCCGATAATAATGGGAAGTTAACAGAGTTATCTTTGACTGCCTATAAGGACAAACCGATATTTGTGTACGAAAATAATTATATTTGCATGAATATTTCAAGTATCTTCGACGGAAACCTATAATTGAACATATTTGGAAGAAAATAATTTGTTAATTTGATCATTTGTTTATACAATTCATTGGTTCGTAGAAATTTGGAATTTGGATCTGTAGTCTAGTAATCACATTACATAATTCACATTAATTTAGTTGAATCTGTGCAAAAAAAATCTTCGTGTCCTAACATTTAAATGTAAATCTTCGTGTCCTAACCGCCAGAGACACAATATTTCAATATCATTAATGTATAAATCTGTAAATAAATTATCTGTTAGGGCTCTACTTTGGTACAAATTAATTTGTCAGCATGCGTCGCACTCCGAGTATAAACTCAAGTTGGTACATAATTACAACACCAGGTTTACTAGTATGGAAGGGCTAGCTGTTCCTAGATACTGCAATAAATATGGCAAAAGGACACTGCAATACAGTATACCTAAAATATTTAATATGTTACCAAACAATATTAAAAATACTGAGTTAAATACAGGAGTTCGACGTTTGCTCAAATTATGGTTATTAGAAAAAAGTTTTTTGTATTAGTGATAGTTTTTAATTTTTCAAAATGTAATATGTAATTGTTTTTCAAGTAAAATTATTGTTAATGTAGGCTAAGTGTAAATAATTAATGTAATTTATAAGAACCTGCTGACGAGTTGTATGTAGGCAACTCAGCAGGACTTTAATTTAAGAATTTTTTTTTTTGTAAATATTTTTGAAAAAAAAAAAATAACCTGGGCAGAACCCTTCAGTCTTATGATCAGCGCCTAGAACATTTAGCTCTAGTTAAGTTGGAATTTAGGAGACAGATTTTAGACTTGATACATATTCATAAAATAATTAATTGTAATGTTGATTCTACATTTTGTTTAAAAAATGTACCCCAGAATGTCCCCAGTCGGCGATTGATTAAGATGGTACTCAACATTTTATCTTCCAACCTTCAATCATAATATGGCGCACTTTAATGCATTATCACGTATGTTAAGATTGTATAATAATGTAGAAAGTAATGCTGATATTGATATTTTTAACGATACATGAAATAATGAAAGGAAAACTGAAACGTAATTTATAAAATAAAATAGTCACTTATGTTGGTTAGGTAAAATAATTTGTAATAACCTGTTAGTAATAATTTATTGTCATAACTTTTATAACAATCATAGAATTTAATTAAGCTAGCCAATTAAAAATAATCTATTACAAACTTTTTTTCTCTTTATTCGTGCATGCTGTGTTCACATATAATTGATGAACAATATCTAAAATAATAATTTGTGATTATTATACCAATGTCATTTGTATTGTTTATTGTTTGTGAATCATTATAAATAAAATAAAATAAAAAAACTTTATGCATATTCTGCTTTTCAAACAGAAAATTTAATTTTACGTTGTAGATAAAAATTAAAGACAAATGTTAACTTCCCATTGTAATCGGGGCCCTGATCTTGATAAAGGAAGAAAGTTGTTCGGTAGATCCGTGAAAGTGTGAAAAATTAAAAATGTCATGTTTACCATAGTAATTTAGAAACATTACATAGAAATATTACTTTATAAACTAGAATGTAATGCAAAATAACCAATATTTTTTTCAAAATATGATCAACCCTGAATATAGAGAATATTGATTTATTTGGGAAAAAAACATGAATTTTTACATTTATTGCACATAAACAATAATAATACATAGAATCTAAAATCGTAAAAACAGTCGATATAAAATTTCCACAGTGATTTTTGCTATTTATTTAGTACATTATAGGCATTACATTAAACATTGAGAAATATTAGGAATAAAGGAATTAGGGTTATAGATTTATTTATTTTATTCCCAATATATTAATTTAACATTTATTGAGACACAAGTCCCAAACCATGGAACCAAAGTCCTGAGTTGAGTTGGGACGAATATATGTATACAACTTAAATATAACAAAAACATCATTAAAAAAACCAACTTAAATATTTGAAAAACCATCAAGGGGTTTTTCACTCAAACCTCCACCCCCCTAAGGAAGACCCAGTCCAGAAAGTCTTTTTTGAAAATAGATAAAAATTGTTGCTTGAAAACGTTAGATAAAAGAACCCGTTTCGACAAAATGGCAACAATACTATTTAACATTTAAGCTTTCAAACTTTTTTTTGTCGAACCAGCCTTTAATGCTTAAAAAAGGCGGGGGTAAATGATTAAAGAATTCTGAATAAACGACCACTTAAGTAAATAAAAAGTAATAAAAAAGTAACTAATCTTTATTTTGAGTATGTCCAAATATTTGTCAACGAAGCTCGATTTTGCTCCCTAGGGGGTTATTTAGATTTAAATTTATTGCAACCGAAAGAGAAAACATTTTTGAGAAGGGAATATGAAAATCCAAGCACGTACAAGGCTTATGACCTGTCATTGGCTGATTTAAGTGGCGACTACACACTGTGTAACATTCACCATTCTGCCTATGTTTGAACATCTACGTTTTCTCAACTCTTTCATCTGTTGACTTTTGTAAAATAAAAAAGCTGAAACCTTTAATGATGCGGGTGAGATTCATTTGGCTGAATTATTTCACCTACTAGGCAACGCCTGAAAATACATATGAACTTTTATACTTCTTTTTAAACCAGTTAGTTGAATCAACAATATTATGAGTGTGTCCGAATGTTTGTAGACAAGGGCGGATTAGATAGATCAACATTGAAATCCCCACCCACCTACCGGGATCCGTTTTAAAGGTCCTGTGGTCCTCTTTCAGATCCGCAATTAGAATTTCGCGTGTTTTTTGGAATTTATATTGAAAGCTTTCAATTCTCCTTTCACTGTCGGAGTGATCTCAGTATATATATTAGCAATTTAGACAGATGGAAGAATGGATGTTTAAGCATACGAAAAATTGTGAATGATACAAAGTGTGTCAAGAGGCCACTTAAACCAGACAATGACAGGTCATAAGCCATGTAAATGTCTAGACTTCCATTTTAACTTCTCAAAAATGTTTTCCCTCTCTGTTGCAATAAATTTCTATTCTTTTTTTGTTTGTTCTCCGTTCACAATGCCAAATCCACTTTTTTGGAATAAAAAAACAAACTGAATGAGATTAAGGTGTCAGACAAAGCCAGCATTATGGAACGAACTGAAATTAGGTATGACGTATGACGTATGACACACGTCACAGTGTTCACAAAACTGACCCCCGTGAATATGGAATGCCAATCAAACTGACGAAGGTATTTTTTCCGAAATTGCTTTTGTGAAGTATCGGCTCTTTCAGAAAGCGAAATACATCTTGACCTGTTATGAGAACAGAGGTCACTCGACCTGCTGTCACCAGTGAATGGTCGCAGGTTCGAGGTCACCTGTCGTCATATATTTGAATACGCGTTTTGTACATCCACTGTGACAGGGGAAAATATTCGTTTTTTAATGTCATGAACGGCTTTTAATGTCATGATCTAATTATTTATTTATTCAAAAGATTTATAAGATTAAGGAGTCCATTTATTAGGTTTTCTCACACGAGTAATCATCATCTCCTGTGCCCATATTTAACTTTGAATCATCAGCGTGGCCATAAATGAAGCAACATGTAGTCTCAAAAAAAAATACACAAATTAGCTACTCTCTAGGGGGTAGAGAAGATTCAGCGTACCAACCCAGGGCCTGGATTACAATAGGAAGTTAACAGAAGAGAAGGGTGACAATAATATAGAGTATTTTGTCTAGTTCTATGTGTTCCTATATTAATATTTATTAAATTCAGGAGTTTGCAACAATCTAATTTAGAATGAATGATTTTATATAAAAATATTAGCGCGATCCGCAAGATTTGTATGTTCAAAAAAATTAACAAATATACTTAGTTAATTTGTTCAATAGGAATATGCAGTTTGAAATTAATGAATCCTAAAAATTTTCGTTGGACTCTTTCAACATTATTTTTTTTTTATTTTTTTAAAAAGGGGACCATATGGTAGAGTTGTACTCTAATTGGCTTCCAACCAAGGATATTTACAAGAATTTCATTATTTTAATTGATTCAAAATACTTTACAGTTCTCAGAATGAAACCCAAAGTTTTCATACTTTTAGAAGTAATGTGGTTGATGTGGGTTTTGAATTCAAGTTTTTCATCAAATATGACACCAAGATCTCTAAATTCTGTGAATTTTTTAATTAAATACGGAAATAAAATTGTAGATTTATTTCTACAAAAGATAATATTTTACATTTATCAACATTTGAAACCAAATTATTAGAGATACACCAGTTATTTAATCTATTTAAATTTGATTGAAGTGTGAAGCAGTCCAGTTTCCTTGTAGATCTTAATGTAGTCAGCAAAAAGTAAAAAAAAAATATAAATAATAGGCATTCCTAAGAAGGAAAATAACATCGAGAAAATATTTTGCAACTGCACGCAGTTCCCGTGAATGTACAAAGGTAGAATTAAATATCGCCATCAAATGCAATACTTTCCTATCTCAGAGATGTTGCAAATGGCGTTGTGCATTGCAATAATAATTTTATTATCTTCTGCATCCATTGTTTAGGCGCATTCATGGCGATGTATGTTTGGATTCCTGGCGAGAAAGGCACAGTTCGAGTTATGATTAATATTGCAAGAAGAATGATGCACGGCCATGTTTATTGCTCAAGCCATTGTGTGGTGCCGGTGCGAGGTGGTGAAAAGGAAATCGGTTCCATTAAAAGATTAATGCTAGGAGCCGTCACCGCAAGAGTATTACCTGCTGCCGGCTGCATAGTTCTAGAACTTTATGCTTATTGTTTCCGAATCGGAACATCCGCCGAATCCAAATGGAGACATGTTTTAAGATTGACGCGTGGGATGGTAATTCATGCAAAAAATGCTTTGTTTCCAAATACGTGCCGTTAAATTGATATTTGTTGTTTACTGGCGATGATGTTCAGTTTCCTGGATCCGGATTGCAGACGTTCGTCGGTATAGTAAATACGAATCTTCTTTGTACTTCTTTGAGGCCTCATTTTAATTTAAAATCGCATTTTCTGTACGTAGGAAAATATGTGGTAAAACATCATTTGTACTGCCTCGTTAAAATTTCAGGCAGGTATAATTAATACATTTATTTCGGACGAGCTGAACCCGGCAATACTTTGCTTTTGGTAGATTTGAGTAAATACTCGTATATATATATAAAATAAAAACAATCGAAAGTTTGATATTAATTATTGTTTTTAGTCCAAATTAAATATGTACGTATACATTATTATTTTTGTGTTTCGGTTTATATAAATTGTGCGGGCAGAGAATATTGATAAATAGGTATTAAAACATTGTTTTCCTGTCACTGTCTTGCACTGCCTCCCCGGTACTGTGCGAAAAAGACAACTGCATGTCAAACCTTTTGTTAGAATAGACAAAATCGACATTTCGTTGTCCCGTTTTCCGCGCCTAAAAAGTCAACCGATTTCATTATTTTTTTAGACAAAGTATCAGAATAAAATTTTCTGCATCGGTACGTTTTGCGTTTTTCAAAAATAGTTTGTACACCGTGCGCCCAAAGACAGCAGATAAAACTGTGTCTAGTTCCCATAATAAACATTTTTTGTAAAAACGTAACAACAGTGACACGCCAATAGTACATGTATATAGTGTGTAAAAAAATCACTGCTAGTGTCATAACCCAGGAGATAAAATACGGGAGTAAGTTTGTATGAAGAAAAGTCGGACCGCGTTTCCTCTTAAGATTAAACATTATTATGTTTACTAACAAAACTTTACTTCATAATGTTTTACGTAACCATAGGAACAGGTTCGGCGCCCTTAATTAAAACCATCCACTTATTAATAGTCAAAGACACACCCGGAACCCTTTAAAATTATGACACTTAAACTCATGCGCAAATGCTCAGTCCTACCCTACGAGTATATAGTAGTTCTTTAACCGCCAGCCTGGTTTCGACGTGACCTTGGCATTTAATTCGAAACCGAAATGCTTTGTTGTGTCGTTAAAGCGTGTAAAAACCGTTCGGATAAACGTAAAGAAGATGGTATAACTTTTTATTGGAAGGTAGGTACCTAAGTACTTGTTTATGATTGAATTTCAAAAGTTTAAATAATTCATTTTTAAATATTGAATTCATTTCGCAAATGTCAATCTTTGCTCTACTTACCAATAATGGTGCATTTTTGTAATAATCCGTTTTTCAAAAATGTATCTAATGTCAGTTAAAATTATTAAAGCATTACTAAAAATCCATTAAAAATAAGTTAATATGCAAAAATTAAGAAATCGTAAGGAAATTAATAAATTTATTATCCGTTAAATTAATTGTTGTTTGTAAACGTTAACGTACAAACTTTTTTAATTAAAAAAAAACATCTTACGAATTTTTCAAAATTTGCATTTTAGTCGAATGCAACCCTAGAAAATCGATGAAAAACATATATATGCTTCTAACTTTTACACTCAACATATTGAAGATGTTATTTTTTATAAACCTTGAGGATGTTGAGACAGAAAATTTTGCAAAAAACCGCACGTAAATCTGTCAAGCCATTTTCGAGTTTTTGCGATACTATATAAATATATCCCCCTATAAAGGCGATTTATTTTTGTAAAATAGATAGAAAATGTACAGATAGATAAAGAGATTTTTTACATTCTATGCCATTTACTATAGTTATGAAAAAAAAGTGCAGTTTTGTATACGGTTCATGTTATATTATACTAACTTCGTACTGACAACTGACGGCACCCAGCATCGCGAGGAACCTGAGTTTCAAGTTTCAAGTATTCTTTCGTTATCTTAGTTTGTCCACGAAAGTACCAAGTACATTATCACCATTTTTAATAATAAAAAACAACTCCGAAGATATACAACTGGGAACGAAATTCAGCATTTCGTAAAACATATTGAGTGTGGTATTGTTGATTGTATCAAAATATACGAGTATATAATAATATATTTTGTTCCCTTTCACTATTTTTCTTATATCTGTCGAAGGGTTAAGCGTTAAGCTGAAGGAAGCCAATAATTTTGTATTTATCGATACTTAATTGGTGTCAAAGGTCACGGGAATATAATTAGATAACTATTGCTCAGTTTTTTACCTTTTCAAACATTTTCATGGCCGCTCGTGTATCGGAAGTACAAGAGTATAATTCCTGCTAGATCATATCCATTACCCATATTAGCGCTGCGTGGGGCCTATTCAAAGGAAACATCGAAAAATATTTTTTTAAATTACAAAATTTTCCGTACAAATACTTTTTTAAAATGTTAAATTATTTACATATATTTTTCAAATCTTTTATCATCATAAAAATATGATAAATCCTATCCATTATATTAGCGCTGCGTCATGCATTCATAGGAAACATAGAAAAATATTTATTTTTTTTTTACAAAATTTTCGGTACAAATATTTTTTATAAAATGTTATATTCAATAAGAAATATTTTGTTAAATTTGTTATAAAATATTTCTTTGATCTGGCAAAATTAAATTGGTGAACTCTTTGGAACTTTTTTCATAACTCAAACAAAATTAAACATTTCAACACTTTTAAAAATACACATTGTGTTTTGTAAAACACATATTCTTTTCATTTTTTGTACATATGCTGTTGGCCGTCCGCAAGATAATTTAACTTTACGATCATGTACAGATTGTTGTGTTGCCTCAGTAAAAAAATTCTTATGGCGCATTGTTCACTTGTTTTATAAACGTTCAAAGAGTATTTATGATTAGTTTGAAAAAAAACACATTTGCCTATTTTTGTCGTAGTAATTCACGTATTCGGTGTAATGTGCGTCGCACGGAAAACATAATAATACCTTTAGGACTGTTTAAAAATATTAAATTAAATAAAACTTTGTTTTAAGAAACTGGTTACGCCATATTGCTCTTTGTGTGTATAGCACATTGATCAGGTTGAGGCGTTCAAATTTATTTGCTACCTACAGGGCCTTTGTTAAGATGTTGCAATGCCCACCGTGGGTACCAATTATTGTCCCGGCCCCATAATTACAACTGAACTGATCGTGTGTGCATGTGCTTTTGATATTCTCACCGCGATCGCGAATAAGTGATTTTTGCGATCAATAACTCATTAAATCCACTGTGTCGTGTAATCGTCAAGTGCCTCTCCTTCCTGACCACAAGATCTGGTGTGATTCTGACTGCCGCGACAGAAGTTCCAGACAATAAAGGTGCCAGAACCCAGTACAAGGTAGGTAATTGCATTCATTGTATTTAGGGTTCGGTGGCAAAGTAAATAAGGATAACGCATCCCGCGAGCCAGATCATTTTGAGTGTTAATCTGCCAACAGGCAAGTGGCGCGCGATCTCACTCAGCAATTACATCGATAAAGTTTCAAAGAGGAAACAGAAGAAAAGAAATTTGAATTTAAATCCTATTTGTTTTTTGATAAATTTTCTCGAAACGTTTCAAATTTCAGAATGACTGATTTTTAATTTAAATAATATCAACTGTTCGGAGCAATCGAACGTGGTGTTCTTGTGCGTAGTATCTATACATATTAATAAAACAGCTGCTAACATTTTTACCTGGTAAAGATTATACTTCCTAATCTACCTATATTATTAATCAATCAAATTAGGAAATTCGAGGTTAACTATTATGAGTCCATATACCTACACCTATTACAAACATGCAGATTTCATTTATAAAATAATCATGGATTATCCATAAAAGGAACTATAAATGCAGATATGTGTGCGTTAATCATCTCTCTTGTTTTCAGAATATTTATTTATCCCTGTCCAATTGTTTTAGGAAACATTATCAAATATTATCGCGATCTCGGTATTAACCTATTTAGGTACTTACTTAAAAAATAACTATATCAAATGTGAAAAGGAAAAAGATACCAAGCGACATGTAGCAACTTTACAGAAGAACTAATTGAAGTTTTTTTTTAATCAATAAAGAATCTAGATTATTTATTTTTAAATTATGTGGGTATCATGGCAAAATACTACGTGTATATATATATATACATGTAAGAGATTTTTTATTAATAAAAAAAACCATTGATTGGCTCTTCTGTAAAGTTGCTACATGTCGCTTGGTAACTTTTTCCTTTCCGCCGTCGATGCGTAGGGACAGTGGATTCGAATTTTTAATAAGCCTATTTTAATGTGATAGTGCATGTCGGTAAAACAAGTAAACATACAATGTTCTCTTGAGTAAGTACGCACATTTTGATTATTTACATGAAAATGTTTTGTTACCCACTGGTGGGAAAACGAATTCCCATGCGGGTGTGGGGCGAGAAATTGCGGGGGGCGAAGCCCTAGGGCTTCTCCGATATTATATAGCAGAATGGACTATATTTTAATTTTAATGAAATAAGTGAATATCCTCGATATGCGGTATGCAGTGTCAATCGGTCACAACCCCAACGAATGATATGTATTAGGAATGGATGGCAATAACCTGGTTCGTTCTTGATGGAATTGCGGTGGTCCGACTGGTCAATTGCGAGCGGTACCAACACTAGGACAGGCCCCCAATCTGGAGCTGAACACTGGTGGTTAGTGGAAACAAAGTCTATAATGCGGCACACGTTCAACAAAATAAACGCGCGATTCACGAAATGAGGGCTTATTGTGGCGGATGATAAAAGGATACGGGAGTGAACAGTGGTTGTGGGTACAAAGGATGTTGAAGTTGTGATAATATTTAAACAATGCATACCCACATAATTCGCAACCACTCACGCTATTCGTTAAGCAAAGTTCATTAAAGGTTTGAATGAGCTGTACAAATCATGCACACCATCGTGTAGGCTGTTTTAGAGGGTTAGAAGTAGTATAATTTTTTTTTTTGTTCAATTTTTAAAATTAATTTAGTTTAATATGGAAATTCAAAAAGTAAGTACTTCAAATATTATTTTTTATAATTTAGCTTATTTAAAAAAACACATTTTCAATTTAGAGAGTATGGTTTTATGTCAGTACCCAATTGAATTGACGTGATTTGTTTGTGTTTCGGCGGGCATTAGTATAATTATTTTTTTTATTTTCTGAACTTAATCTACAACTCCAAAGCGAGTTGTAGTCCCGCGGCTACTGTTGCGAACTCAGATCAGAGGTTCGAGGTGCGAACCCCGCTCTACTACAAATTGATTTCAATTTTCTAGTAGTGAGTTATTGAACGAAACATAAAATATGTATATGGGTAAATCATAAGAACGCAAATATAATGTTTTATTTATAAAAAAATGCATATAACTGTGAGAGCACTCTACTATGACTTAGTACAAGTATATTTGATTTGATTTTGTTGACCAGAAGTAAAGTAAACATGTGTGTCACAGATTTCTCTGAGCTAATGAAAACATGAACTTCCTTATCATATTACCAGTTATAATGTAGTACATTATATTCCCACGACTTACCATCTTATAAAGTCAAATAACCAGTATCGCCATATTATATCATCTGGGAACCTACCTTCTTAAGAGTGTTTTAGAAATAAACTGCGAAAATTAAAATAAGTTAACAAAATATGTTTGTATGAACAAAAACACGTCTTTATTTCATTTAAAAAAAAATATATTAACACATAATAGAAAATATCAAACCTTGTTTCGATTCTCGATCTTAAGGCCTAAAGGCCAGTTATACCTCAAAAAATTCAGATTAAAAATGTTACTTTCGTGAAAATTGGCAAAACAGGTTGTTTCATCTTATTTTTTTGTTGAATCTATTGTATCTAATTTGACGAAAATACATTTTTTTTGCAACATGTCAATAATCTCTGAAATGTTTAATCTTTACTGATATCCTAAATGTTTAAACTTCAGCGAATATCATATTCTTGTTCAGTTAATATACATTTATTTATTTTTTTAAAGTTCATATACAAAGTACAATGCATAAAAAATTATTCAGATAAACTTTAGTAGCGTTGTCTTTTAAAAACTCAAATCTTTAAAAAATCGTAGCTCATACAAAACAACGAATTCGTATTGAAATATCTGATTTAAGTATTTTATTTATTCAATACACAATTTTACTTCAGCAAAATTATTAATTTTGTCATCTCCCGACTTGTTCGAAAATTCCATGTTAAGTCGGGACTCTTCTTTACTAAAATCAATACATTTATAAATATTATGACACATCATTATACAAAATACACAATGAAAATTTATATATATAAAAAAATACTATACAGGTAAGCATGTTTTTGAATTTCCATATTATTATCATTATTATTATGGATAATTTATATGGCGATTGGTTGGGAAATTAATTTGGAAAAGCAACATTATTGCGTATCTAAAATTTTAATTTAATTCCATAATAATTTTGATAGTAAAAATAAAAACAAAACAATTCAACAAACTGATAAAAGTACCAAATACATGTATACGTTACAATATTATATAATTTCATAATTAAGTAAACAGATTAATAAATAATTTTATGTTTCAACTAGCAATAGTCAAAATAAATAAATAATAAAAATATCATGTACCTTAACCCATGTACATATTTAGTCATCATCATCATTCCCTTTCCGCACCTAATGGTGCATAGGGCACTGGATTGGTACACCAATCGCAGCATGTCTCGGTCAAATTTGTTACATAAAGGTAAGGTGATTAGTTTTACGCTTTAGGTACCAGTAAACCCTTTTAAATAAATATTTCATTTGAACCATGTCGGGAATCAAACCCGAGACATCTTGCATGGTAGGCAAACGCGCTGACCATTACACCACGAGGCCGACAGTTAGTAAGGCGAGCCGACACTTAGTACAGAGTATTAAAAAAATACTTATCTATTAAAAATAAATAACTATTTATTTCTAAATTTTTAAGACTTCTACGATCTCAATGGAAACGAAAACATATAAATTTAATATTTTAAAAATACTCATCCACGTTGTTTCAAACATTTTTTATGCGGAAACGGTTCACATTTTATAATTTACGAGCTTAACCCGGCAATGCTTTGCTATTGCTATATTTAAGTTCATACTAGTATATGGATTAAATGAACGAAATCAAATGCTGTCGAAATACGATCTCTCATGTGAATGTGTCATAAAAATACAAACGATAGATGCATAAATGTTGAGATCCGTACATTATGTAAAGCTGAGATAAGCATTAACAACGAAATCAAGAAAGGAGCTCTGCGTTGGTTTGGAGATGTAGAGCGAATGGACAGCGAAAGAACGGCTTAAACGATTTACAATGCTAATATTGCAGAAATGCAGAAATAGAGGAAGACCGAGAAAGACATGGCATGACCAAATCCAACAAATACTTGAAAATGGATATGGCAAAAGCCGGATCAATCGGCACGCGTGCATGAAAAGATCCATGAATGTAGAGGAAGCGAGATCTGAATGCAAAGATAGAGTGATGTGGCGTTCTATCATCATTGCAGACCCTTACGGGGAAGCGGCGTGATAGTTTGTTGTTGTTGTGTTTTTGAAAAAAAAACATTTTTCTAGTGCCATAATTGAGAGAGAAAATACGTTAAAACGTTTATATGAAGAAAAGTCGGACCGGGTTTCCTCTTAAGATTAAACATAATTAAATATACTTACAAAAATTTACTAAAAAATCTTTAGTAAAAACCGTTCGGATTAACGTAAAAAAGATGTTGTCACTTTTCGTTGGTAAGCAGGTTCTTGTTTATGTTTGAATTCCAAATCTGAAAATAGTAGATATTCAAATATTTCATTTAAGTAGGTACATAAGTACTTGTTTATGTTTGAATTCCAAAACAGAAAATAATCTATTATTTTCAAATAAAGAATTATTTTAGCAAATGTCAAACTCTGCTCAGGGATGCACTTTAGTCAGGAATGCGATTTCAAAAATGTATAGAATTTCAGTTGATACTATTTTATGTATAACCAAAAATTCAGCAAAAAGAAATAAATGGGTAGACATTTTAAGGAATTCAATGAAATAATCTGATTGGGATCCATAAAAAAACCAATGTTGTTTGTAAACATTCAAAAACAAACTTTTTATTCACAAAAACATGACATTCATCCATTTTTTTTCACGCATTCTCGGCGAAAGCAACCCTGGTGATGAATAAAAAAAACATTTACGCTCCTAACTTTTTTTGTACTAAATAAATAAACCTTCTCGTGGCAAAGACGTACATTTATCTGAAAACTTGTCCGGTAGTTATCGAGGAGAACCATTCGAACATTGCCTTTTATATATATAGATAAAATAACCGATGACCAAATGAATGCCGAGAAAAAAAAACAATTTATTCCAGCATAGAAGTAATGTTTGTGGAATAATAATTAAGAACATTAATAATTAACAGAGACAGTATCCTAATTTAGGTAGGTGTATCTAATTAAAGGCACGACAAGATTAATTAATCTTCATGATCATAAGTACAGAAATTGGTCAGTCGTCATCTGAAGGACTCACAGATGAAGCTCGTTAAAAATACAATGCGGAAATTATAAATATCAATGTAAAAGCGCATTTGTTCAATTTTAAATAATGTACAGTATTTTTCATTTTGTAATTTTAAGAAGGTGATTACTTTTATTTTTTTATTTATTTATTCATATTTTACTCTTACAAACTATAATCAATAATAAAAATAATGTGACCTCACTGGGGTTACCCGTGCCGAGGACACTTAACAATATACTTTTTTGAAATAAACAAAGAAGACTAACTTAATAAACAGAGATAATTAACAAAATATTTAGACTGTTTTAAAAACTAGGTATATATGTATGTACATCTATAATATTTATATTACAAAACGCACAATGAAAATATCAAAAACCTAACATAAGCTGTACAATTGTGGAGCAGTTGATTCAATATTGGTTTGGGCGAATTAAACAATCCATTTTACCTAGCTCCAACATCCATTTTTTTATAGCCTTTTTAAACAGTAGTTTTTTAAAGTAGGTTATAGATTTTAATGGAATAATACTCAAAATCCCGTTGTCCGAAAGTGGTATTAGTTTGTATTTGTTCAAGTCGTCTTTGTGTTGAGGATCTAGTGATTATATTATTTGTATGTTATGTATTGTAGGGGTTATGTCCTTTATTTGAGGCGGCCTCCGTGGTGTAGTGGTCAAGACGCTTGACTCACACATGGAAGGTTCCGGGTTCGATTCCCGGTGAGAACACCAAAATTTCATGAAATTTTTCTTAAGCGTGGATGTTCTGTGATGTAATTCACCACTGTAATTGGGCCCTGGCCTGGCCTGTTGTGGTTAAAAAAATAATAAGAGTAGTTTTTAAATCTGTAAGTGAGTATTGTTTTAGCGTATAATTGTTTCGGTGTCATAAGTTGTTATTTGTGGAATATTTCTTCAGTAGATGTCTGTATCGGGACTCTGAGTATTATTTTAATTATGGATTTTTGTGCAACTAATATACTTATTAAAACTTTGTCACTCACACCACCCCAACTGAATATACCGTACTCCAAAATTGATTGACACAATTCAAAATAAATCTTTAAAAGTTCCTGTACATTAATTATATTTTGAATTGTTTTGAATATAAACGTTAGTCTTTTAGGTTTATTAGTAATATTTTTAATCTGCTAAATGATTAGAATGATTAGAGTGTAGCTAGAAATAACAGAAATAATCCATGAATAAATCCCTAAAAAAAATATTTTAGAATTATGAAGGAAAAATACTTTAATTATCTTAAATTCTAAACGAAAATTTTTCAAATATTTGAGGTTTTTGGAAAACTTTTTTTTAGACTCCAATGCCTGCGAATGTGGAGGCATTGGAGATCTTAATCACATTTTTTTACATGTCCTTTAATGACTGGGAGGAAAAAAATATTTGACATTTTTCTTATGTTTTTTATAACCTTTCCAATTCATTTATCTCAATTTTTTTCTTGTACAAATTGTTTATTGATCAATTCTGTTTATATTTTTTTAAGTTCAAACTGTTCCCTATTATGATTTGTAATAATTGTGTCATTGAAATAATTATGTTTAAATTAATTCTTTATTTTTTTACAATAAATTTATCTTACATTTTTAGGTTTATGTAAATATTTTGTCATTATTACTTCCAACGTTTAATTTTAATTTTAATACTTAAAATTATCATTAATATAAGATTAAGTTTGTTAATATTTTGTTGTAATTTTTCTAGTTATTAAGTTCTATCTTCCTTCTAATTTTACTGTAAGTTTCTATTTTCTGTTAAATAGGCACTATCAGGTTTTGGTAGGTTTTTCTGTTAGTGCCCATTTCAATTTATGTTGAAATTTTTATTGGTTTGGATATGTGTTTATTATTACAATTGATATTTTGATGTTATTCTTGTACTTATATTTTTCTTGTCTTTTGTTTGTATGTATATTGTTATTCCTGTCTGTTTATGTTTTTAAATGTAACTTGTTTTTGGCCGATGTTATCAAGTTTTGGTAGTAGGCCCTAATGAAGGAAAAAAAAAACTTTTGGAATTATCAATCCTAGATTACGATGGAAAAATCGAAGGAAAACATTTTTGAATTAGGTAGGTACTTATAGATTACAAACCGTTTTTAAAAAATATCGGTCTTACAAAAAACTCTTTACAGTATCAGCATTTATTTTTTTATTAATAAAATGGCGTTGCATATTAAATTTGATGCATTTTCCAATGTCATGTTGAATTATTTTATAAATAAACTGGTTCGCAGTGTACAACCCGGCCCGACCGTCGGGTCTGCAACATAAACATAGGTAAAGCTATGGTTTCCTAAGACAGCGGTACCGTCACAAAGCGGCCGTCGCGGGACGGCGGATGACGTCATTAAAACGTTGACTATGTAAATCAATGGCGCTGGTTTCCTAGAGAGCGTTGACCGTGAACGTAACGTCGAAGCAACGGTGCCGCCATTTGCAGGACGGCCGTCACAGCGGTGCGAACTGTTTTCGAACGGTTTTTGTCGCGAAGCGGTGACCGTTTAGCTGTCAAAATGAGTGCAAACGTGGTGCGGAATGTTGAAAATGACGAAATATTGATTAATTTTGTAAAAATCACGACGATTTATGTAATGGAAGGGCAAAGACTATTAAAAAGTCGAGTTGAAACAAAGTTCGTGAAGAAATATCGGGACAACGCTTGAAATATCAGGTATGTACTAAAATGTAAATAACAATAGAATCATATAAAAATAACAGAGCAAATGTTTATAAGCTACAAGAAAAAAGCTAAGCATCTATCATAATGTTATTTTTCTAATTCAAAACATTTATTATAACATTGTTTATACGTAATAGATTCCAAGGAATCCTAACCTATTTACTGTGTCTGCAGATAATTGGTTGAATTCTATATTAAAATTTCGTAAGGTATCCAAAGTAAAATGCTTTTATTGGATTCAATTATCCTTTTATTTTTTTTGTTTACAAGGGTGTAAAATGTGACGCATTTTGTCTTGTAAGGACATTATCAAACTTTTTATTAGGTTACCTTACCAAATCCTAACCTATTTTGAAGTTGACATTTTATGAAATAACACACAACATTTCAGATTAAAAGTCACATGGGTGTGATTTAAAATAAGGAGTTCTCCATGAATATTAAAGAGCCAAGAAAAATGCCCGGAACATAATCTTAACAGAGTAAGTTTGATGAATTTTAAATAAAATATGCCCTTTGAACATGAAATGAATACAACAAATTTGTCGATGGATACAAATAAGTATGCCAATGTAATTCTTGTATGAACATTACTATAATATTTTTTCTGCATTAATTATTACATTTATTTATTCTAGAAAGCTACAAACACCAATGAGTAGTCACCAAAATAAACAATTTTTGTTACAACTGAGATGGAAAACATTTTTGAGAAGGGAATACTGAATTTGCGTCGTAGGTGAATTGGTTCAGGCGAATAAATCTCACCCAAATGATAAAAGTTTCAGCTCTTTTACTTCACAAAAGAAAACAGATGGAAGAGTTGAGGAAATGTGATGTTAAAACATAGGCAGAATGGATAATGTTACAATGTGTAAAATGCCTACTTAAACCAGCCTATGACAGAGCATAAGCCCTGTAAGTGCCTAGACTTCCATATTCCCTTCTCGAAAAAGTTTTCCCTCTCTGTTGCAACAAATTTAGAACTAGATAACTCCCTAGGGAGGAAATCCAGCCTGTCTGCAAACATTTGGACATACTCAAAACATTGTTTTTAATGAGTAAACTTATGGCACAGAAAAACGATTAAATGTAGACATTGGCGGCCTCCGTGGTGTAGTGGTCAAGACGCTTGACTCACACACGGAAGGTTCCGGGTTCGATTCCCGGTGAGAACACAAAAATTAAATGTGATTTTTCTTAAGCCTGGGTGTTCTGTGATGTAATTCACCACTGTAATTGGGCTTCCTGGCCTGTTGTGGTGCAAAAAAAAAAAATACAAAATACATACTTGGGACTTATTAATACATTTGTTCCAGGATTCTTATCACCGAATTCAATTAAATAATATGGTATGTAAATGAGCTCCCATTTATATTTGAGACAAGTTCAAACTAGTTTTATAGCAACTCCATAAACACCAGTAATAAGTTCTTATTTAGATACATAAGGTAGGTTGCAATAACTTTCCTGTATATTCATTGTGAATTTTATTTTCAGAATAAGTACATACTACAAAATTATTTTCACCCAAGTGCAGATCAAGATACGAGTAGTGAGAGGGTAGATACTCTCCCGATAGTACTACTAGATTTGCTGTGCGAGTCGAACTCAAATGTTTGCCAGCAGAAATTACTAGGCTCCCGAGCGATTTCTTCACTGCCTCAACATGCAAGGACAAGGGGACATTCGTCAACGACCTACGACTCAGACTCGCAGACATTAGACAAACACCAGGCATCCACCACAGTCCAAAGAAAACCTTTATCCACAAAGAACTTCTCAACACGAGCCACGTATTTATATTTACTGACTGCCACAGAAGACCATTCCAGAACGCCATACAATGTAGAACAGACGGGAGACAAGACTTTCTGAAATCTACCTTCACTATTGTGATGGAAAAATCCAATGACACCATACCCACCCCACAGCAGTACTTACTTCGGACTCACCAGATCCACCTCCAGGAAGGCAGACACTCCCCTGAAATGAACACTTCCCAGAATAATACTGATCATAAAAACAAAAATGTACTAATAAATATGAGCAAACTATTTTTACCTGGATGCAAATTATGTTTTAAATACCTCTTATGAATGTACACATTATTGTAATTCCATTTTGTATTATAATTTTATATGTATTCTTCTCCGTTTTTTAGATCATGAGAAATGTAGTTTTTACTCACATAATATATTTTCTATTACATAATATTTATGTAAATTTAGGATTATAATGAAAAATCCTCAAGTATGCTACACTAAAATGATTTCGTGTTTAGCATTAGGTCTTATACTCATATATATACATATAACTCATAAAATATTAGTTCTTTATACAAATATGAACCAAACTTTTCTTCTTTAAATATCTCTTTGTAAAAAGAGATATTTAAAGAAAAAAAGACAATAAATTTAAGTTAATTTTAAAAAAACATCTTAAAAAAAATAATAACATATTATGGTAAAAAAAGCAATATATTATTTTTAAATGCTATTCTAAAAGTAATTCAAATAAGTTTAAAAATATAAAACCAGCAGTGAAAAAAGAAAGAATAAAAGTCTTTCAAGTGAAATGTAAAAGAGCATCAGAAATTCAAATATATTAAAAAAATATTTTGTACTTTCTCCAGCCTGTCAATATAAGTAATGTATTGTGGATTCCAAATTATGAATGCAAATTCTAGGTGAGTACTTACATAGCTATAATAGAGTAATAATGAATTGATTACAATGTCTGCTTTGTAATGACAAATGTATTCTTTATGTTTGTTGTTACTATGTAAAATACTATATTTAATTATGATTCAAAGAGGTTGGACATCTACTTGTATGATAGGGAGCAGATGATATTCTTAGGAATAAGAGTTAAAAGTTATACAATACTGTGTTGTGGGGTACATAAATTATTAGTTAAACGCTGAAGACATTTTGGTTTCGAACTTACAGTTTGTAGTTATGTATATTATTACATATGAAAGTTATAAGTATCTATTATGGTGTCTGTAAGAAGTAAGTGTATAATAATTTAAATTTTTCAGAAGAAATCTGTACAGTTTATATATAGTAAGCAATATTAAGTTCTGATGTTACAGTATAAATTGTTACTACAATTATTACAAGTTTATATATGTATATTAAAGAAAACGTAAAGTAAAGTGAATTCTGGTTCTTTTGTTTTACAAAGAGATATTTAAAGAAGAAAAGTTTGGTTCATATTTGTATAAAAGTACAAATATTATATGAGTTACATATAATATATGCGTATAAGACCTAATGCTAAGTAATCTCACGAAATGTAAGAAAGCATCAGAAATTCAAATGTTTTAAAAAATATGTTGTACTTTCTCCAGCCTGTCAATATAAGTAATGTATTGTGGTTTGTAAGTTATGAATGCAAATTCTAGGTGAGTACTTACATAGCTATAATAGAGTAATAATGAATTAATAACAATGTCTGCTTTGTAATGACAAATGTATTCTTTATATTTGTTGTTACTATGTAAAATACTACATTATATTTTGACAGACTAATAAAATGAATTTAATTATGATTCAAAGAGGTTGGACATATACTTGTATGATATGGAGCAGATGATATTCCTAAAGAATTAAAAGTTATACAATACTGTGTTGTGAGGTACATAAATTATTAGTTAAACGCTGAAGACATTTTGGTTTCGAACTTACAGTTTGTAATTTATTTATTTATTTTATTTTATTAAATATTTGGGTAAATCATAAGAACGCAAATATTTCTTTTTTAAAAAAAATAAAAAATAAGTATTAAAAACAACAATTTTTTAACATAAAAAGACCAATTAAGTTTTCATAAATTAAAAAGATATAAACATTAAATGTGACAAAAAAATAAAAAATAGATAAGAATTTTAAGTGAGAAAAGAATAATTAGTTATGTATATTATTACAGATGAAAGTTATAAGTATCTATTATGGTGTCTGTAAGAAGTAAGTGTATAATGATTGTAATTTTTCAGAAGAAATCTGTAGAGTTTATATATAGTAAGCAATATTAAGTTCTGATGTTCCAGTATAAATTGTTACTATAATATTTACAAGTTCATATATGAATATTAAAGAAAACATAAAGTAAAGTGAATTCTGGTTCTTTTTTTTACAAAGAGATATTTAAAAAAGAAAAGTTTGGTTCATATTTGTATAAAAGTACAAATATTATATGAGTTACATATATATGGGTATAAGACCTAATGCTAAACAAGAAATCGTTTTAGTATCGTTATCGTTTGAGAATTTTTCATTATGATCTTAAATTTACATAAATATTATGCAATAGAGAATATATTATGTGAGTATAAACTCCATTTCTCATGATTTACAAAAAGGAGAAGAATACATATAAAATTATAATACAAAATGGAATGACAATAATGTGTATATTCATAAGAGGTATTAAAAACATAATTTACATAAAATTTTGCATACTATAAAACTATGTAATAGTACTTAATGTTTCCTAAATAAAAGAAAAAAATATTTCTTTCTCTTATTTCTGTTTACAGGATATCATGATTTGTTCACCAAAACACTAGAAATTGGCCCTGTGAAAGAATAGAACGCACCAAGATCAGTTACAAATAAAAATGTAGTTATTGCATATATTATTTTTATTTAATCAAAAACATACACCTTTTATTTTATAAATTATTATGTAATGTATTTTTTAAAATTATTTGAGTATGATCTTCTTCTTCTCTGGTCTCAATCCTGGGATTGGCTGGCAGCAATTCCTTTCATTCTTCTCCTCCATTCCTCCCTGTCTTGTGCGGCTCATTTAAAGTCAACATATGATGAGCAGCGCACGTCCTCTAATAGGTCCTCCAGGTACTCTCGGCGTGGGCATCCCCTAGAATTTGTTCCCTCGGTCATCCCCTCCATTGCACATGCAGGCCTTCTTGACGTATTACATGACCGATCCATCTCGCTCGCCTTTCGGACAAGGTCCTGAGCAGGTGCCTTCCACCTTCGATTCTTTGGAGAACCTCCTCATTTGTAATGCGGTCTCTCCAGGAAATTCCTAGTAGTCTTCTATAGGACCACATCTCAAAAGCCTCTAGTCTCCGTTTATCTCTTTCGGATAGGCACCATGTCTCGCAGCCATACATCAAGATACTCCATAAATTGGTCTTGATTAGGAGTATTCTTAGTTTTAGGTCTATATTATTTGATTCTTTTATTTTGGACCTTTTATTAAATGCAAGTCTAGCTTGATGTATACGGCTGTCGACCTCGCTCTTAGACCAACCGTCCCACGTTATTTTGCTCCCGAGGTAGAGAAACTCCTTGGTGTTCTTTAGTGGTATTCCCGACATCACTACTCTCATCTGGTGTTGCATTCGGCCTACAGTCAGTAGCTTTGTTTTGTCTTTATTTATCTTCATACTGTAGTTATTTTGAAGAATGCTTTCCATAGTTGTAAGGGCTCTTGCAGTTCTTCTTCACTTTCAGCAACCATAGCAATATCGTCAGCAAACCTTATCATATCCCATTTAGTATGATATTAATAACAATAATTACAGGATTAAATAAACTAAAATTAGTTATTATATAGATGTGATTATAAGTAATTATGATATTTTACAAATTGCAAATATTTATTTATAAATCCAACATACTCAAGGAATACTATTTAAAAGTTTAACATATAACATCAAATCAGAGAGACTAAACATATATTATATAAACTATAAATCATATATTTGTTTTTACATTATAAATTTAAGATGTTTCTATCCACTTGTATCAAACACACACTCACCCTTTCCACAAACCCACCCTCACACTCATATACACTAACTCTCATATTCACATACCTACCAAAACCTCACTCCACTCCAGCAATATTACAGCACATTTAAATCAAAGCTTTCTCTCACTCTCTAAGACTTGCAAATAAATAATACAATAATAAGCTCCACTCGTTTGACGATAACAGCCGAACCTCGCTTTTAAGTTATCGTTTTGAAATTTACTCAAGAGTAAATATTCTACTTTATGCATGGAAAATATATATTGGATCAACATTGAAAACGCATCCAATGTAGTAATGGGGGATTTAAATTTTTATACACCTAGAGACTAACTCTCAGGTATTGAGAGTCTCCAAGTTTTTAACCAAAGGGACATGTTTCTTAGAAAATTTTTATGATCTACACTATCTTCTCTAATGGGTTCCTTGTGAAGATTGTTGAATCTCTGAAATTCAAATACACTTTACCCATTTACAATCTTCCACCATCTACAAAATATACTTTTAAAATCTAGAGTACTCTCGGGTTCTACAAACAGTTCTGGATTTTTAGGCGCTACGCACTTTAAACCCACCAATTGTTTTCTCATTAAAAACTTTTAACTCTAGGGATACATTTTGTTTTAGAATGTTGCTTGGATATAGGACTTTGTATGATATCATGTGCCCAAATTTGATCAAGGTTTTTTTTTCAAGATCATTAATGAATTTCGAATGTTGAAATTGAGCGTCTAATATTATACTGAAATCATTTAAATGAGGATTATTTTGAATTGATCCAATTATTGCAAACACACTTAATTAAATGTAAGTACAGGATCAAATTTGAAAAATAAAGTTCTACTATTATCTAAAGGGTGAGGTAAACTAGGGAGTAATATTTTATCTGTTTGAAACAATTCAAATGCCTTTTTTGTTGATAGCATTATTATCGGATATCAAAGATATTGTGAAGTAGGCCTTGTATACAAACTCCTGACGTCACTGCAACCTGTGAAAATCTATTGTGATGGATTAAATTAATTAAAAACAACTACTGCACAACATCATTATACTTACAGAGGAATATTTTTCTTTAATGAAATGAACAAAGATAATAAAAAGTACAGTCAGGAATACAATATATTTAAGAAAGAAGTAAAAAATTACATCTATAATTCTTCTTTATGTAACACTGATTGAAAACATCGTTAATATCTTTTTTGTAATTTATTTATGTTATTCTAAAATAATCTATTATAAGACGTCACTCCCCATTATGTACACAAGAATTGTTTATTTCTTTTACGTAATGGGAAACGTTAATGTAAATATATGTAATTGAAAAATGTAAAAAATTGTATTTAATATTGTATTTAAATTTGTTATTAATAAATTTAAAAAAAAAAAATCTATTGCACCTATAACTTTAAGAAATCCTCTCATACAAAATAAGCCGGATATAACTACATTTTTTCTGGACACTGGCTTCATAATAATATAGTCCGGTGTTTTTCATGCCAATTGATGTTGATGTTGAAATAGTTTGGTGACTAAATTCGTGTATATCAGCAGAGTCGTCTTGAATCTGGAAGATTTATCAAAAGTTAATATCTATAGGCATTAAACATTTACGTATTTAAAATTGTCAAATGAATTGACAGAAACGATACTTGCATATTGCCAAAATTATTATTCATTACATACCTCATTACTACCCCAGTACCGAATAGCAAATAGGCCCTGGAGTTCTACTGGTATTTTCTCATCTCGTTTGTGTCCTTCCGAATCGAGTTTTACTAGAGTAATTATGCGCCTCATATTTTCCTTCGAAAAACAGTATTTCTCCTTGAATTCACTGTCTTAAAAATCTTAAAAAGAGTTTACTCTTTTTTTAATACAATTTTCGTGCACGAGAAGGTCGCATGCCTTCGAAAATGTTTAAAATTAAATAAAACTGTGACAAACTATTCATAAAAAAACGACAAATATGACAGATCGCATTCTAGGGCATATTTTTGACAGATAAGCTGCCGTGGCCGCCAGATATGACAACGTTTTCCTAGGAAACCACCCTCTATTCACCGTTTCGGCGGCCGTTCACCGCATCACCGTTCGTACGGCCGTTAAGATATCGGCACCGTTTTCCTAGGAAACCCAAGCTTTAGTCTAGTTACAAAAAAAAAAAAAACGAATTATCCATCTTCGATTACGTACCGTCTAGGAAAAATCTGTAACCCTTGTGAAGCTTAGATGTCACATGAGTCTATTATTTCTCTTATTTAAAAAAAATAAATGCAGTCGTATTTTGGCACAACAGGCCTAAGTTATATAATTATTTTTTTAAATGAGAAAGTTCAGCGGTTTTTATATTTTTTTTATTAGTTAATTGACTAAACTAAGACATTTTTATTTCATTTTAATGTATCGTATAATCAGCGCTATGATTTTTTAAATTTTGTGTTTCTGAAATCACTCCGCGTGTGACGTCTCAAGTTCTTTTCCGCTTTTTCTCGGCCAGTTTTGCCGATTGGTCCATTGACGGCTTGTAAACCGGAAATCTTTCACATCTCTCTTATCTTTGATTGATTCATATGAACAAGTGACGTCGTTCAAAGTAGTTCGTTTTCAAAAAATATTTTTAATAATTTTTTCCTACATTTTCAAGAAATTTTGCTGTACAATTCAATGCTTTAGTTTTTACCGCGCGAAAAAAAACATTTTTTGTATCCAATTTCCCGTAGGGCTTTGGATACAAAAATATATTATTAATACCGATAACATGTGTCAAATATTTATTTTTTAATATCGGTATTTCAAAATACATATGCTCTCTTTTGCTTAATATAATACGACCTTATAGCACTGTCTCCAGAGATTTTTTTAGCAGTATTTTATTATTAGTTAATGACCATAAAAAAATTGTTATGACTGCTACGAATTACGAAAAATCTTGGAATGATCAATTCTAGATTGCTAAGATTTAAATAATAACTTAGATTACTCAGTTAGAAAAGAAGACACTTTAAATGATTAATCATAGATTACCAAGATTTAACTGATATATATATTTGGATAATTTATATAGTGCCGTTTTTATGAAAATCACCTCAAGGGCGCTGTACAATAAATAAATATCCCGGCACGTCATGCAGTTACAGAACGCATGGACGGTTGTGATTATAGTTCCTCGTCTCCAATTATGATATATAGAAGCTAGAGTACAGCACGTCTTGCAGCTACATAGTGCATGGACAATAAGAAATCTAGCCCCTGTTTAATTTTTTGTTTTTTTTTTTATTAGACAATGAAGTTTTAGCGATATTTAAAAAAATAAATAAATTAAAAAGTGTTTTTAAAAATAGAAGTTAGATTACAACAAGTCTTGCAGCCACTGAGCGCATACAGGGTTGGAATTCTAGACCCCATTTACTAAATTTGGAAATTTGATAGTTGATTACATTTACCTATTGAAGCTAGATTATTAATCGTCTTGCAGCTACAAAGTGCATGGACTAGTGAAATTCTAGCAACTTAAATTTATACCAATAATAATACAACAAATTTACAAAAATAAACATTGAGCATAATAGTAAATTTGTTAAGTGTCATGCTAAAAAGTAAACAATAAAAAACTATACAGACAAAGCATCGTTTCAACCAGATAAAACATATTTGAAGGGTAGCTTTCGTAGATTTTGGGTAGTCACTAGTCACTATCGCATTGTCGCACATGTGCAAACACATGTTGTTTGCAAAATTCTTGGAAGATGGGTGTAGTTGCCGGAGGGGTGAAAGATGCCTATTTTTCCAATGACTTTGTATCCATTTTAGTCAACTTCCAATTACCCGCTTACCCAGCAAAGAAGACTTAAAATTGACAATCTTAGAGTACCTATTAAGCAAAAAAATTGAATCGTCAATTTTAGATTACCAACCACGAAAGAAACATTATTCACCATACAATAGTTTTTTTATAGTTAACCTACATACATAAGTTCATTTTATAAATTTTTTAACTAACAGTGATACATAGAATTTTTCTTTTAGTAATATTTGAAATAACTTTTATTAATTTTATTTATAATTTTGTTGTGAAGAAATAATTATGACCAATAACGATCGTCTCGACGTCTGCATGGAGACGCAGGGAGTTGAAGGACGAGGTAAAAATAAACTTTTATGAGTTTAATATTCCTTCTCCATTAGTACCTCTAGCTACAGGTGAGAACCAGTTTTCATTATACTATGAAAGGTAGCGTAGGGCGTAGGACTATATGGATAAAAAATATTATGAATGATGTAGCCGGTAAACACAAAGAGAACCCAAAAAAAATCATAAAAAAGGATGAAGCCACGTAATGAAAAAAGTTTGTAGATGAAACGCCGCGTATGGACACATTTTAAAACTTAGAGTATAAACGTTAGTTGTTTTTAACATTGAGGTATATAACTAGAGTAAACAATAAGCGCTCGAAATTTGATATGTTTCCTCAACCTGCAGCCAATTGGCATAAATGTTCGATAGAACCTCAGAGTAATAATGCGCCAAGCTATAGAGGCGCCCAAACGTAGAAAAAACATTCTATGACTATTGTGTATTAAGTTAGCTACAGTTCGCAGCAAAACAATGGGCCGTACTCAGGTCGAGAATTGTCAAACGGATATTAATTTTCATTGTAAATACTTTTTACCTGTGTATTTATTATTGAAGGGTTATTCCAATTTATTTTTCTATAATTTGCCTATATTTATTTTATAAAACTGAAAATACATGTGTGTGTTTATTTTTTTATTTATTTATTCACAATATACTAATGTTACATTTATTGAGACATAAATCCTCCCTCCATGGAACCAAAGTCCTGCGTTGGGTTTGTTTGTCCGTCACATCTCCAAAACGGCGAGTCGTAGCGGCCTTAAATTTGGACACGTCATTTTAGATGCGATTTAAAGGTTAACATTGCTATTTTCGAGTAAAATTTGAATCGACCTCTACTCCATAAAAACTCAACCTTTATATGGATGCCTAGTGCAGCCCTGACATATTGCCCATTATCAACTGTCATTATCAACAGTAAACATACTTTGATTCACAAATTTATCTTCTAAATTGAGAAAAAATAGTATCTAAAGTAAATATGTTGATATTAGCAAAGTTTTTAAGCAACATAATACACGTGTCGGGACAATAAACGACAAAAATCAATATAAATATTCGAAATCAATTACCTGTGAAAACTGTCTCCTTAAAAACCTTTAACGCTCCTACTGCCGCAACCAAACATACTGCAATTCACCATAGTCATTTTTTATTGATTATAACGTAAATATCCTAGTTATTTACAAACAAAGCCAAGCACAGCTACAAAAGCATTCGATCAAACCGTTATGTTTATGTTGTCAAATAAAACAAAATGGCCACCAATTGGTTGCTAACCAACAAACCAACATCGCTTGCATTCTATGAAACATAGTGATAGGGCTTTTCTCTAGGTTACGCATTATTACTCTGAGGATAGAACGGACTTTATACTGTTGCGAGCGTTCACCGGCTACTTTTCTCGCAATTACTAAAATGCCTATATGTACGCCAAGATACTGCCAAAATCGACCTGGAAAAGCGATGGTATTCACAGGTAAGTAATGTTTTTATTTTAATCAATACTCGTTTAGAATAGCTATTTTAATCTTAACCCTTATACTGCTAAACAACGATATATCGTTGTTGTTAATCCCTATCATAAAGTTCCAACTAGACTGATGCTGACGTCATAATCCCCAAAAGGGTAAATGAATTCGGGAACTGCTTGTTGCACTTAACCGTCAGTGGTATAAAACATTTTCAAAACATACAAATTACTTATTCGACGGGTTATCATTTAGTTTCGTACCTATTTCAGCCCCACGGAAAATTTAACACAAAAAATGTTTTCTTACGCGCGGTTAAAATTTGAGCATTAAATTGTACAGCAAAGTTTCTTGAAATGAATAAAAAATATTTAAATAAAAACGAACTACTTTGAATGACGTCACTTGTTCATATGAATCAACCAATGATAAGAGGATTGTGGAAGATTTCCGGTTTGCTAATCGTCAATGGACCAATTAACAGAACTAACCGAGAAGAAGCGGAAGAGAACTTGCGACGTCACACGCGGGTTAATGTCAGAAATACAAAAATTTAAAAGATCGTAGCGCTGATAATACGATACATAAAAATTAAAAAAGCTTTGTCTAGTAACAATTTTTTTTAAACCACTAAACATCCTCATTATAAATTTACTTATGATGTTTAAATTCGCAGTGCTTTTAAGAAAAGAGAAACGACTAAACACAGGAAACTTCTAGCTAGTCGGGACCTGAAACAGTGAACTTTTTTACATTGCAAAAACAGTCAAATGAAAAATAAATTAATGTTGATAGTTAGTTTTTTAATCACTTATATGATATTTGAAGAAAATAATTGCGTTCGGTGTTTTTCCCGCGATTAAACCCGATCCAATAATTAAGAAAATATTGATGTACTTCCGTAATGAATAACTAATTAAATACTTTACTTTTAATGTAATAACTCTTATCTAGTGAGGTCCCTATATCACCGGAAAACCCCATAATTAAGAATATAAACAAATAATTAAAGAGCCATAAAACATAAAAATAATTCACCATGGAACCTAATGATTGTCAATTAGGACGTTTGAATATTAAAAAAATCATTTGTTCATTTATTATAATGGGTGCCCACAGCAATGAGAAATTCAAATGTTTTAGCTGTTCATTAGGTAGTAATTATTACTCTACTAACAAAACGTAATTTTTACTATACAAACTCTATTCTACAAACAAAACGTAAATGAGGTATATCAGCTCGATATTGATCCAAAAATACTTTAGAAAAAGCTTCTTCGATTTTGTGCTCTTCGTAAGAGTCATATTATAAATTATTATCACGATCACTTAAAAAATGATCTTTTTTGTCTAATTCACTTTCGGAATAGGTTTAGCTGCTAAGCCTCTGAGTTTCTCGGTGAGGTACTATTATTTCTTTATCACTTTCACTATCCGTTATCATTTTGAATGATATATTTTGTAAATTTATTCACAATAAAAAGGACGCTTTGCAGAGTAAAATTATTAGTTAGAGTAACAAAGTAAAATTAAAAAGATATTCAAATGTAAAAATATGTAATTTACCTAAGCTGTTTGTAATTTCGGCAACTGTTGTCTATCTCGCTCAATCCATTATGCGTGAACTAGCTATTAGTGAAACGGAATATTTTTCTTAGAAGAGATATCAATTTGTGAGACAGTTGTACAAAAACATTATTTTTTTTAATTAAAATTATACTAAAACATCTACCAAGAAATAATATCACTTCTTAGTACATTTACCGGTTACTTTTAAGTTTCAATCTAAACAACTCCCTACAAACATTTGGACATACTCAAAATATTGTTGATTAAAATAACTTGCATAAAAAATTTAAAGTATTTTTAGGCATTACCTAGGTGAAATAATTTATCCAGGTGAAACTCACCGACATCAATAAAGGTTTCAGCTCTTTTAGTTTGCAAAAGTCAACATATGGAAGAGCTGAGGTAATGTAAAAATAGTCATGAATGTGGATGTGTAAACATACCCCTAAAATAGTGAATATTTTGTAGTGTGTAAAGTGGTCATTTAAACCAGCCAATGACAGATCATAAGTCCTGTAAATGCCTAGACTTCCATATTCCCTTGGCAAAAAGGTTTTCCCTCTCTGTTGGAACTAATTTCAAGATATATTTTACGCAATTTTTGTTTAACATGCATTGATGGAAGTGGTAGGTTTGATAATATATAACAGAGCACTTTGCCCCGTAATCAGAAAAACTATAATTATTATTTCGTTTCAATAATAACTATTCAAACAATGCGCCTTGAGATTGCTGTACGAGATCAGTTTTGTTTGTTTTTATTTTCAATCAAGAAAGGGTTTACAACCGCTGTACGAAAATTGTCTATTTGCGGCACGAATTGTCTATCTTGCTCACTCCACTGGGCTTGAATTAGATATTTATGAAATGGAAGATTTTTCTTGGAATTGCTGTTAATTTTTAAACCAGTAGTGTGTTTGGAAAACAACGTATTCGATAAAATATTTTTAAAATGTATTAATAATAAGATTTCTGATTAGATTCTTGAAAAACTGCGTAGCAGCGTAAGGGTTAAACAACGTCTTATTAAAATGTTACAAGTACTTATATATCCTGTCCTGCTCAGTTAGTCGGACGCATAGTGAAACGATAAACAAAGGTGACACGCATGCGGAAGGGAGCGACATACTGAATAGAACTTACAGTAGACCGATGTAAGCAGTCAGTACTTTTTAATAAACTACTCGTTTTGCTTGTCAAAGTCGACGTGATATGACGTGACGATACACGCTCCCTCCGCTGGTCATTTCTTTCGGCGATTTTTTAGCTCGGATTTGTATGGAGTGTTATCTCTATATATTATATCTCAATGGTTTTTAAACACAAAGTAGGTATATACATATGCTGTATATGTACAGTATAAAACCGAACGTTTTAAAGGGTTTTTGGATGGGTCTTGTTAAGTAAATAACAGCATTTATCGATACTTTTCCTGGCCGATTATTTTTCTTTCCCATTCTTCCCTTGGCCCATGCTTATAGTACCTACCTAACATCAAGATTGAAGAAATTCAAAATTAGAAGATTCGGATTTAGAACAAAAACCAAACAACATTTTTGACTTCACATAAAATCGGATAAAAAGTGCTTGGATTCGTCGCGCGTCGTGGAAAACATTGTTACATTTTATAGTGCATTTTGTCGTCCAGTGCCCAAAATTGAAGAACATTCGCATTATATTAAAGGTAGGTATCCATTCCATGTTCCTATCCTTTCTTCAAATATTTCCCTATCACAAAACTGAATGTAATTCGTTTTTAATTTACAGTCCGCCTTTTCGTTAACAGGTCTAGCTCCCATAAAAATCAATTTATCTACAAAAAAAACTATAGAAAAACTATATAAAAAAATCATCGCTCTTTTGCCATAATCCAGGGAGAAAATACGAGAATACGTTTGTATGAAGAAAAGTCAGACCGCTCATCCTCTTAAGGTTTGGTTTGGAAAATATTGATCATTGTTGACTGGACCGAGGGGAATGCTGATGTGTTTATTAGAGTATGTTGATCTCACAATGGAAACATAAAGTTCATTTATTTATATTAAAGTCGCCGCTAATTTACTGTCTCATTACACGCTCGTGCTCAGTCAATGAGCAAAGGATCTCAGACAACGGTGCGTCACTCGGCCAGACATGTTGCATTATTATTGAGTAATTAGGCTGATGGTCAGTAGGAGTAAGAGTGAGCGGTGCTTGTAGACTTGTACATACAGCCAAAATCCTGGAATCGTTCTGCTGAAAGCGCTTGTTACACCAATTGGCATAATTATGTACCAGTACTACATTGACTAGACAACAAGTATCATCGTACATGAAAGGTTTATCATCATTCCTTGAACCTCCCACGAAAGAAAAAGCTTTTAATTGGGTATCTAGGTAGGGTGGAATACAGTGGTACTTGGGGCACAGTGGTCCAACCTTAGACATGTGGGATTCATAGTCCATTAACACACACACGTGCTAAATAATTTCACCTGAAATTATGGTGCGACTACCGATGAAGCAAGTCAGCGTTTTCTTTTGCAGGAACGCTGTTAATGTCCTGCAGTACACTAAAATCATCTCTACCATGGAGAAATGAACAACAAAGGAACGCGGTCTATAAAGAGAAAACATGGCGTGGCGCCCAGTTCAGTCAGTCAGTTCAGTTCAGCTAGTTCAGTCAGCCAATCAGTCAGCATCAGTCACTCAGTTTCAGCATGTAGTACAAGTGCAGTTACTTCAACTCCTCACCACCGTAACACTCGCGCGACACAATTAATTATTTATGCCATGTAATAAGAATTTATTTATGCGGCATTGAAACAGCAATCTCGTGTCTTCTGTCAATCTCTAACTGGGGTAGGAGCTCCACCAACCCTGAACAACCTAATCCTAGAGATATATACATATAGTTGGATAATTTATAAAGCGCCATTTTAGTGAAAATCACCCCAAGGTCGCCGTGCAACAAATAGATATCCCAGCACTTCTTGCAGTTACAGAGCACATGGACGGGACGGTTGAGATTCTAGTTCTTAGTTTCCAATTAAGATCAATTTAAATTATAACATATAGGAGCTTGATTACAGCACGTCTTGCAGCTACAGAGCGCACGGACGGTGATAAATCTAGCCCCCATTTACTTTTTTTTTTAATTGATAAAGAAATTTAGTGTATAAATGAAATTTTAAAAATATATGTATACATATATATATATTAATAATAAAAAGAAGTAAGATTACAATACGTCTTGCAGCTACTATGCGCATGAACGGTTATAATTGTAGACCCATTTACAAAATTTATGTATTTTATTGTTGATAACATTTACACATGGAAGATAGACAACCAATTAAATTGCAGCTACAAAGCGCACGGACGAGTGGAATTCTAGCAAGTTAAAATGATATCAATAAATATAGAGCATAGTAGTAAATTTGTCAAGAAGTAAGCAATTAAAAATGAAATAAATAAAGCACTGTTTCAATAGAAGCCTTACTTATAACTACTCTCCGCTCAGCCTTCTGTTCCGCTGTAGGGAAGGTGATACAACCTCATTCATGTAACCTGAGTTCCAAATTTGGCGATAGGGCTTTTGCAATAGCCGGACCTTTGGCGTGGAATGCTCTGCCTTCAGAATGTCGAAATTGTGCAACTGAATCCCTTTTCAGAAAAAAAAACAAACTTGTTTATTTGTGAATTCGTTTCCTGACACTGAAAGTGCTACTTTTTAGATGTAATTGTTAGAGGTACCATATTATGTGTATTACATGATTTATAAAATTTGTCTGTTAGTAAATAGTAATTAAGAGTTAGCCTGTAGATAGACCTTATTTTTTATTTAAGTATAATATACAGCGCCCTTGAAGTGATTACTCACGAAAACGGCGCTATAAAAATTGACGAAATTTATTATTATAAACCTGGGCCCCGATTACAATGAAAAGTTAACATTTATCTTCAATCTACAAAGTAAAATTAAGTTTTTCGAATGAAAAGCAGAAAATGCAGATTTTTTTTTCTTTTAAACATGTTTAATTACAGGTTTACGATAAAGATATTTTAAATGTTCATGCAAATATACTCATTTTCGTACATAAATATCGATTTTTCTTTAAAGACAGTCGAAGATAACTCTGTTAACTTCCATTTGTAATCGGGGCACTGGCATAAAGTTACGCCTAGGCATAGTGATAGAATATGGATAGGAATACCACCCTTACTATAGTGGTAGAAGAAATTTCTGAGGTATCTTTACTTACCGTGCGGATACTATTCGTGGTTGTACTCGTCTGCCTTCATACTGGAAATGCTCGGCTACAGTAGTTTGGAAAAGAAGAAATGCATACTTGCTTATGTATTTTTTTTCCGAATAATCCGTGGTATTACGATCAACATAGGTGTAATGGAGAGTATTTTCTCTATGTTCTTATGACTACCTTAGACATAGGCAGCTTAAGCTGTTTTATCTTCCTGCTTGCCAACCTGCCGATGGCAATGCCAGTAGGAAGAGCAATGTCTTTACTTAACCCTTTCCTCACTAAGCATCCAAAAATTACACATGATCCGAACGGGGGGACCAAACGAACCTAGCGCCTGCTTGTTTATGACGTCAGGAGAATAAAACGTTGGAAGTATTTATGATTGTGCAATAATTAATTTATTCGTGTTTTTACGTACACATATTTTGCTCATTAGTGTATTTTATTCATTTTTGTTAAATTGCCGAATGCTAATGTACATGAAGTAAAATTGACCCATGTATTATTTACGTCTTCTTTTGTTTTGATATTAAAAAAAAAAAAAACAGTCAAATGTCTTTTTTTATTATTTTCACGATTACAAAAAATATAGGGCAAATAGTTTTAATAATATTTGAGTTATCAAATTAAAATCGGTCTACGGGGGATTCGAATCCCCCTCTTCGGTCCGGCCAGGTTAACCGTATCTCTTCGGATATCGACATCTTTTATATTAGTGAAAAAAAGTTCAGAGAAGATAGCATCCTTTTTATACAATTGCTGGATATTTTTATTTTAACATCTTTGTATATTATAATTATAGTAAAATATTTTTCGTGTAATGTATGCCTTGAAATATTTTTGTAATGTACTTATGTATTATTATACGTTTGTAAAATAAATACATTGAAATAAATTCAATTGAAATTCTCATTCTTATTTTACCACTATCTCTAGGCGTAAATTTATACCAGGTTTATAAGTAAGGCCCCATTATGGTTAACAAAATAAAGATAGATGCCCGAAAAGTATTTTTTGTTGATAAACTATAAACTAATCAACATATTGATTAACAAGTCACTAAAACTCTTGGGTTTTGTTAGCAGGACATCTAGTGACTTCACTAATATGTTCACGGTTAAAACACTATATTGCTCACTTGTTCGTCCTCTTTTAGAATATGCATCCGTGATCTGGTCTCCCTTCTATGTAGGCCGGATAAATCATATCGAATCGGTGAAACATCGCTTGCCAAGAAAAGTAGCATGGATGATTGGCCTCGAGAGGGGAGACTACACTTACGGAGAAATGGAGTCAATGTTTAAAATCTCAAGTCTACAAAAACGTAGAAATAACATTGACTCCATATTTATGTTTAATTTGGACAAGTGGCATTAAATGTTCCGATCCGCCGATTGCGAAATAATAATGTGCTGTTCCTCTATCAACACAGCACAAACTATAACTTGCATGCACCAATGTCCCGATTGTGTCGTATTGTAAACTCGAGACAAGATCTGGACTTTTTTGATGTAGGTAAGTCTTTATATATTTAAAAATTCACTAAGATAGACCGGATCTTGTCTTGAGGTAGTTTTTTTTTGTCCTAGCTTTAATTTTATTTAGTCGTAGTTTATTTCATTAGTGCCTCTATTTATTATGAGAAATTGTATTTACCATCGTTAGAATGGACTGCATAAGTCCGTCAAATAAATAAATACATAAACAATTTTAATTGATTCTTAATGAATAAATACATTTTTTAAATCACCTTTTAATAAATTGTACGGAAAACGCATTTTTAAGTAGGACTTCTTGGGTTTCTTTCTTGCTCTCAAGGGAAATAATGTTTATTTCTAGTGTAATTTTATAATAATATAAAATGTAATGTAAATAATCGTAAACAGAAAATACTTTCGATTTTTAAAATAACTTAATAATACCCATGATTGTACTTGCATGTTTTAGTAATATAAAAATTATTTTATCTTTTAGTTGACATTACTTCGAAAATGATAACAGAGGTGGCGGTACTATCGTTCGCATCGCGCTTGTGAAACGCGTTCGTCGATCAACATATAATTCGGGGTATCCCTTTGAAGGTATCGCTTCTCGGCCTGTTGGCTAAGATCAAAGTGTAGTATCTGTTCTTATCAGCTTAATATCTGATAGTTCCCGCAATGCGGGACCAGTATATTAAACTGATTTTTGGAATGTGACGGGATGTTCGGGGCTTGCTCCACTCCTGTCGCGGGTTGGCCCGGCATTGCAGTGCCGCCGGGATCGGCCCATTTTAAGCTTTCATGAGGGGTTGCCGGTTACTGGCAGACAGTTGCCGCTTCAGTGGCGACAGTTTGATGTCTATGAATCTATCCTCGGTGCATGGGCACAGCGGGTAGCATTTGCGGCGCGGTCTGATGCCCGCGCGCGCGCCGCGCGCAATTTGACGCGCGGTTTGCGGAACATGGTCATTCTCTCAGCCGATCTTAAATAATTAAGTCTGGAGTGAATTGAGACGATACATGTAAAATGGGCGTTTCTGGAACAGTAACAGTTTATCTGTAATCACAAAATCACCCTTTTCATTTTCACACTAGAGTATTTCATAGCCACTGGTACGTAGCGTAAGACTGATCACCTTACATTCATGTTAAAAAAATTGATAAAAAAAAGACACGCTGCGATTGGTGTACCAATCTAGTGCTCTATGCACCTTGAGGTGCGTAAAGGGAATGATTATGATGCTTACACAAAATTAAATAAATCACTCGCACTGATTCGCCTTATTAGGGCATTTTCAAAAGAATGTTTTTTTCAAATTAATTTAAAAACATTCATTTGACAGTGTTTGAATGGCTGACTCAAATTGACTGAAGAACGCAGTCTAAGTTGAGGCCATTGCAGTACTCGCACAGATGATGTGAAGCTTGTTTACAGAGTATTACTTTTCTGTATGTATTTTGGGATTTATTTATTTATTCATACATTTCCTATTTTACAAAATGGCACAATAAACCCTGACCAATTTTGCTTGTACTAGAAGTAGGCTCAGTATATGAAGGGTCAGCTAGCCAGAAATATTAGTATGACTAATGTTGCAATCAGTTCCTATATGGGCAAATGCCTGTTCTAAGAAACCGATTTATTGCGGCAAGGTTATTGAATATGTTTCCCATAAATAAAATAATATTGAAGAAATTCAAAATCAGTTGCACATTAAAGAAAAAAAATATATGTACAGTTTACTTTTAAAAAAAATATATACATGTGTATAAAATAATAGATTTGTAAATGATTCAACGGAATATAATATTTAGATTACTATCGTCAGTAAATTTTCTGATTCCTTACTTCCAATGTCTCTCAACCAAATCGTAATTCTCTTTTTTAATAAATACTATTGGTTTATCAGATTTCCAAACACCCGGAATCAGGTTATATCGTTTAGGTCCGATCTATAGAAATGATTTTTGGAATATCGCTGTACGTGCTATTGGAATCACCAAATAGTTTCTTACTGTACTCGCGATTGAG
This sequence comes from Micrasema longulum, assembly GCF_059751315.1. Taxonomy (NCBI): domain Eukaryota; kingdom Metazoa; phylum Arthropoda; class Insecta; order Trichoptera; family Brachycentridae; genus Micrasema; species Micrasema longulum. Next base: position 232,904 of record NW_028278721.1, on the reverse strand, counting down.
TGCGCGTGACTCACAATTACCTGGAGTGCTCCTATTTAGTGAATGTCAAGTAGGACTTTTTTATGTAGATTTGTCTCAAGTCAAGGACGTCTAAAGATTTGAAAAGGCCTTCACTCGGACGATTGAACGGTTTTTGCAATATTATTCTTGATATTGATTCATGTACCTTAACCAATGGATCAAGAATAGTCTCGGCAGCTCCTCCCCAGCAAATACAACCGTCTATTTATTGTACAGCGCCCTTGAGGCGATTTTCAGAAAAATGGCGCTACATAAATTATCCACAGTAATAATCGTGATCAAGATGATATGTAAATTTAATTTTTCAAATTATGTAGTTCTGTCTTGTAAAATAATGTTAGTTTTTTTAATCATTTTGAATAAATCTCGTTTTTACAAAGTAACAATTTCACAAGAATCTTTAAATAAAAAAAAGGACTGAATAAATGCTTACTTAGTAGGGACTATAAGGTTATAGTAAATGATAACTTTTAATTGTATTGTAATATACGTGAACGTGTGGAACAGATGATCGAGGCTACGTGTATTTTATTAGTACGCCAATTCACAATCAGTAGCTCAATCACAAATAACTATAGACGTGATAACAATTTCTCACCATGGTTGTTTATCGTATTCGCGATCACTTATTTAATGTCAAAATATTTACGTTTCGCGACGTACAATCCTGCTGCGCAATCACATATTTGAATTTCATCGGTGTAAATATGGAAAATATTCCAAAACTGCTATTTTTATTCGTTTATTTATTATTTATCATGCTATTTATTGCATTTAGCCGGCGGTTGGCAAGCCAAATGTCAAGAAAAGCAGTCGCCGTAGTAATTGTAATTTATTTTTCACTCTTTTGAATTAGATACTTACTTACTATTTTGCAAATGCAATATATTGTATTTATTCTTTATAGTAAACGCCGATTTTTTACCAGTGAACTGTATTTATTTACGAGGAAAACAAAAAACAAACCGACACGAGCGTTGACTTAGAGATTACGTTGACTTATGGCTGCGTTTATTAAATCAAATGCTTAGCATGATTTTAAGCACGTCGATGGCTATTTGTGATTGAGCTACTGTTGCGGATAATGGTACAAAGATAAGGAAAATGCTTGAAGCCATATTTTTATTTTTAAAGTAAGTTTTCTTGAGAATTAGATTTTTCCGTTTTCCAAAAAATAAAGTTCTCAAATAAAAAAAACAGTAATACTTAATTTGCAATTTATTACAGCTTCGAATCATGACCGATGCGACTGAGTGGGTACAGTCATGGCTGATGGCTGATAGACTGAGGTCATGTCATGGATTATAAGATTTTAGCACCTGTATCTGTAGGATTTTGCAGGTTGTTGCGAGGTAGATATTTAATGCGTGTATTTATTGCAGAATAAATAATGAATTGAATTATGTCGCACGAGTGTTACGGCGATGAGGAGATAAACTGACTGCACTTGAAGTACATGCTGGAACTGATTTGCTGCATGATTGGGTTGACGTGCTTGGGCTGACTGTTTAGGCTGACGGGGCATTACCACGCCCTGTGGTCTCTTTATAGGCCACGTTCCTTTGTTCTTCATGTCTCCATGAAGTGAATGTACTGCAGGAAGTGTGTGATCTTAGGTAGACATGTGCAATAAGGTTAGTCTTACATAATATAATGCATTGTATTCAATATAAAATGATGACTTGTTTCATCGGTCAATGAACTATTTTTTAAAATATTTTATTTTATTTATTCGTTCATACATATTACAAACAAATACACTAATAACGTATCCCAAACTCAATGAGGCCAAGGGCCCTGTGTTGAGCTGGGATACAATATAATGGAAAGTGGAAGCACGTACATAATTAAATAATAGCAAAATGAATTATTATTATATAAACTTACATATATTTCAAAGGGCATCTGGATAACACGCTTAATAGTTTGTAAATCTATGCAATATCTCGCAGCAGTCTTCTGCAATGGTCTCTTCCCTTAGACAAAATCCAGACTTGTACACTCCTATAAAAAGTCGTTCGTTTTGGAGAACTTAATATGTTCATCCAGGACATTGAGCACTCTTGGGTCCACAAAAGATAAATTCCTCTGAGCAAACTATGAACCCCACATATACCATGGCCTCAATTATGAACGCTATCTTCATGTGTATATATCGAGACGGTATACTAAACTTCTGGAATATCTGTATCTTCCTCGGTATGTTCTGCCTACTTGCCATATTGACATCATATGATCGAAATGAACCAACGAATGACCGCAAAAATTAGTCCGCGTTCCTTACTTCATTAACATTTAAAATACTTATCATTTATATTTTAAATAGGCTTCTGTGGTAGAAAGTGTCCACTTCAAAGCGATTATAAACTCCAATAAATCCCAATTCAAACAAAAAATGCTCGCTTGAACATGATTTTTAAAAGACTTTTGACACTTGCCAAGACGATATGCCTTATATCGTCTGTACTTATCTACCGAGCGACTAAAAAGTTGGCTTCTTTAACGTCTCGATGTGTTCACTCCGGAAGATAGTAAAACAGACGGAAAAATTTAATAACTTTTAATGCGTAGGTAAACGTATCGAGGGGTTCTAGACCCGTCGGTATAAACCGATGCACTTACATCAAAACTTGATGGTGGGGGGATCGGTAGTGTATCTTAGTAGTCGGTCGGGTGACTTTTATCTTCAACTATGACATCATACTGAAGCTGTTTCATTTCAGTGCGTAGATATGTGTACCGTGACGTACGCTTCCCCTTGTTTCATAACGATGTACCTACCCAAAACTTGATGGTGGGTAGTGTATCTTCGTAATCACTAGAGAGAATCACCCTTCAACCATGCCATCAAGGTGAAGGTATGACAAGGAGGCCCATATACCATATATTGTTATCTGTACCCTGTATCTTACCTCTAGCCAGCAAGTGGTTCGCTGAATTAAAAAAAAAAATGTTCAATGAATAACCACAATGTTAGCGCTTCAAATATAAAATTTTACTCTAGTCAATGTGAGAGAAGCTAATAAATGAATTTTGAAATTACTCCGCGTGTAATTTTTTTTTAAAAAAATCAATAAACTTCGCCGCATCTATTTTTTACCGTGGGCAAGAAAACATGTTTTGCGTCCAATTTCTCGAAGAACAGAACTTCCTCATTACGAAAACTAAAAACGAAGAAAATGTAGCAACGACACAACAAGGACATTGAAATAAGGGTACTCAATATTTATTTATTTATTTATTAAGGAAATCATAGAGTCTTTATATAAATACAAGGTACAAAAAAACAATAAAAAAATTAAGACCAATTACAGATTTCACACTAATTTATTATAAATGCAGGAGAGGGGAAAAAGTAATTAAATTCTAAAAAAGTACAAATATGAATATTAAAAAAAAGTACATAAAAGAGAGAAGACATTGTATAGCTCCAACTCTACTTTCCTCCCTCTCTCTGCTTCCATTAACATTTATATTTCTTTGTAAAAATTCACAACCAACAATAATTACTGACAAAACATTTGGTAATTAAACATAATGTGTTTACTATATCATGGCACATGAGTAATCTCATAATTATCATAAATTTCAACAATATAACAAGCGAAGTAAAGTTGAATTTGTTCGAAAAATATGCGTTTCCGTACAATATATAAACAATACTTGATTTCGACAGTTTAATAAATAAATAAGTAATTTGGTTGAAAACACATTTCCTAAAAAAAAAATGTGTTGGCCGTACATATTACTACTCGGTTATAGTGTACAATCTACTTCCATTACCCATAAGGACAATTAGTAAGTTCTCACAATATAAAACTGCTATTAAGAAATGGATAGTGGAAGTGGGTTGCGCACGGATCGATGAGTGAATCAAGCCAAATAGGTAAAATGTGTGTACTGTTTATGAAATTTGTTCTATTGGTCTATATAAATTGGTTATGTTTTTTATGATTATTTTAGTTTTTCGTTGTTTATTATGTTAATGATAATTAGGTTAATTGGAATAATTACGTTTTATTTATTGTTATTATTATGTTAACTTTGTTAAATAGCTAATCTTAGGCATGTTTCACATTTTGTAAAATGTTTCCCTCGGCACGGGACACCAGTGAGGGAATATTATTCTGGAAAAAAAATACAAAGTATAAATAAATCAATAAATACCGTTATACAAAATGCTAATATCCCTTAGTTAAAGCAGTTTATTAATTAAAGAAAAAAATTGGGCAGTTTTAATAGAGAAATATAGTGCGCTGACTACCACCAATGTCAACAATATTCATTTTTAACAGTTCATCGAGTAAATAAAAAAATTTAAAAAGTTTGATTAAAATATGGACAGTAGAGAAATATGATGCGAAATAAATGCCATACAAAATACTAACAATCGTTAGTTTTGTAATGATTTCACCGAAAGGGTTATTGATCATAATAAACTTCAGGATAATTTTGATGGAGAAAGACCGTGTTCTTGAGACCGACCGAGACCGACTTCTCATAAAACTATAACATAGTAATTTAATAATCGTTTAAATAAGTGCTCAATTACGGCCAAATTAAAATGTTTATTAATATAGAAATAATTTACGTAGCAATATATTGCGCTGGCTGTCTAGTCGAGTAAACGCAAATAAGTCGCATCAACTGAACTAGGCAAGTATAGGTACGAGTACATTGATGCAGTTTTAAATTTGCGAGAAGCATAGAATCGTGACAATAACATTTGTATTTAGAAACATAATTTTTGTAATGGCGATAAAAGTGGTGTATTTTGATTAAAAATGAAGCAAAGTGCTGAAAAGACATAACACAATAAAGAAACGTAATTATGTTATTTTGTGCAAATCCTGCTCGTGAGTGATAGAGATTGGCGGTGACGTCTCGTTTTTTCTTACAAAAATACGGCAATCACGTATCCATCAGAATTTGTAATTTTTAGTTCTCGCAGTTTCCCTACAGTTTTTATAAAGAAGTTTATTAATTGGTGTAAGGTGGTCATTGAAAAAAAAAACGTTTTTCGTCTCCAGGAAAGTCGATATCCTTTGTGGTAAGTCCTTTGTTTAATTTAATTTTAGTCTGCAGCTGATCCTTAACATTTCTCCGAGTGAATTTAACGATGATATTTTTGGGGCCAGTTGAGGGGTTCATCGGTTTAATCCGATGAATAAAATCGACGTCGTTAGGTTGAACTTCAACACTGACTGATTTACCTATATTGAATATAGTGGAGAGTAGGTCTTCTTTGTTTCTTTCTGGAACTCCGACGATTTCGATATTTGTAATCCTCCCCTCCTGCTCCCCCGCTGGTAGTTGCGTTCCAAAATAAATTATTTCTCTTTTAAATTATTTACCTCTTGCTCCATTTTGGGAATTTTTTCCTTGTGTAAAGTGATAATATTTTTCATCTCAGTTACTTCCTGGCTCAAGAAATTTAGCGACTTCTTAAATTCCCTCAGTTCTTCTTTTAGGATTTTTTTTATTTCGAACTTTTTATCTATTATATTTACAATTTCAGCTGATCGTGACATTTTGTAAGGGCAGATTTTTTTTAGTAATAGGTGTTGTTCGAGCGAGTGAACAAATGATAATAATATAGTTAATACTAAAAATAATTTTATTTTTTTATTTGATTTATTATGGTTCACAGACAATAAACAATACATGCGACATTGGTATAATAATCACCATTTGTTATGTTTAGACATTGTTCATCAATTATATGTAAACACAACATGCGCAAATAAGTAAAAAAAAGTTTATATCTTTATATATTTTTCTTAAAATTGACTAGCTTAATTAAATTCAATAGAAAATAAAAATATACAAACATAGAAATGACTGTAATTGTATATAACTTAATTTAAATTTATTTTAATAGAGAGGGAATTTTTTTTTGAGAAGGGAATATGGAAGTCTAGGCATTTACAGAGCTTTTGACCTGTCATTGGCTGGTTTAAGTGGCACACAGGTACACAGTGTGTAAAGTGGCCACTTAAACCAGCCAATGACAGGTCATAAGCTCTGTAAATGCCTAGACTTTCATATTCCCTACTCAAAAAAAATATCCCTCTCTGTTGAAATAAATTTAAATATGAACAACTCCCTAGGGAGGAAATCCAGCCAGTCTGCAAGCATTTGGACAAAATCAAACATTGTTGTATATAACTTACTTTAAATCAATACTATTACTTAATGGGATAAAGAAGAAAGAGGAAAGGAGGAGAAATTAAGGAAGAGAAAAGAGATGTTTCTTCAAACGTAATTTAACAGAGACATTGTAGTAACATCTTTGATAATGGATGGGAGATGATTCCACAGTCGAGCCGCATGGACACTACATGAGTAAGAGAAGAGAAGAATTGTGAATGGGTATTAAGAGAGAACTTTGAGAATTAGAGTGAAGAAGTAAACCATAAACTGATAAGCGTTAAAATTTTCACGGAGCTTCAGGACTATGAAGTTTAGTAAACAGAAATGAGAGGGAGTGATGGTCTCTCTGTTGTCTAATTTTTAGCCATTTCAGTTGCCTACGATAATCAGAAATGTAGTCACATTTCCTAAGACCAAAAATATACCTTATGCACGTATTCTGAAGTCGTTCAAGTTTATCGAGTTGCTCACCGCTCAAATCAGTCATGGAAACATCAGCGTAATCTAGAATGGGTAGTAGTAATGCCTGTACCAGAGTGCATTTAGTATTAATGGGCAAGACTTTTTGCAACCTTCTACACACTCACTAGTGTAGACTGAAAAATATTTTGCCGCTTAATTCATTAGTATGAGCTCTCCAGTATAAATGTTCATCTATTAGTACTCCTAGATTTTTTATAGATTTCCTGTAATGGATATTGGTACCATTGACATTATGAGGATTAAGAGAAGATACGTCTAACTTACTAAGCAATCTTTGACTACCTGCAAACATTATCACTCTGAGAGGAAGATTTATTCTTCGTCTAGGGTTCTGACTCTCCGTTCCTTCTGGACACGGGAGAAACGCATAGACGTCAATCTTTTTTCCTTAAAGAGGTTCTCCATTCTCCATCTCTGTTGCTGTATCCACCTGTATCAATTGGTTGGGTATTGGGTACTACACCGGCACGGTCGAGTTGACCTTCCGTATCACGCTGGGAGCTATTTGGTATCTCGTCTAAATATAGATTTTGCAGAATCATCGAATACATTTTGGCATTTTATCACCGGAATCTCTGAAAAACTAAATATATAAATAGGAATCTAATCTGAAGCCCGTGAAATTAATTCGATTTTTCATCATTCTTTCTTTGTGCATTTTCACAGAGTTAACAATTTAATATGGCTAGAAATGTCTAATAATAATTTTATTTATTTAAGATAATTTACATCTTTTTGACTGACACAAATGAACACATAAAATGCGCGTTTTAAAACAAACTTTTTTTTGTGCTTAGTTTTTTTTTATCTCGGATTCTTAATATTTTTTATATTTTTATATTTTTGACAGGAAGAATTGAAGAAATATGGATGTTCAAACATAGGCAAAATGGTTAATGTTACACAGTGTGTAAAGTGGCCACTTAAACCAGCCAATGACAGGTCATAAGCCATGTAAATGCCTAGAATTCTATATTCCCTTATTTAAGGTACTCTCGATCCCTGTTGTAATTTGTTAATCTTAATGACTCCCGAGGGGGTGAAATCCAGTCTTTTGTCTACGAACATTTGGAAAAACTTAAATATTGTAATGAAACTAGAAAAAAAAACACCGCCACTCTGCTACGAGTTTTTACCCTGTTTCATTTTTACTACAAGTGGGTATATTATATTATAATATTATGTGTATTACATTTTTTTACTTACATTTTACAATGAGAAAGTTCAGCCCGACGGGAAATTGGATTTGAAAAATGTATTCTTTCGCGCTGTAAAAATGAAAGCATTAAATTGTATGACCAAGTTTCTTAAAAACGTTTGAAAAAAAACTAACTACTTTGCATGACGTTAATAGTTGTTCCGAATCAACCAATGATAAGAATTGTGATAGATTTTTAGTTTACGGTAAATCAACTAACCAATTAGCAGAACTCATCGAGAAGAAGGGAAGAGAACTTGAGACGTAACACGCAAAGTAATTTCAAAAATACAAAACTTTTTTTATTTTTTTTTTATTTATTTACTTTAGTTAGTTAATATTACATTGTATATTAACTAATATATTTACAATTATAACAAATACTTATTAAATATTTCTTATATAACTACATTATTACAATAAACATAACTTTTTTTTTTTAAATCCGTAAGTTTTCTTTCATTCTTCATACTTTCAGGCATCTCATCATACAGTTTTAACCCTTTATACAATAATCTATTTTGTGTTTAAATAATCAAGGCGTTGATAATACATTACATGAAATTATTTAAAAAAAATTAGCTTAATAAAATAAATAAAACGGGCTATGTATAGCGTGTGAGCTCGCCAATATATGACAGTAAAAATTTTATTGTCTTTGAATTTCCTAGAGTTTTAACCATCGAAAAAAAAGAAGATTGCAAATAAAATCAACGGACAATGGAAATTTGAAGTGTATTATTTTAATAGATTGTTTAAGACAGAAAAATACATAGAGAAATAGGCATTTTTATTTTTTGTAATAAAAACAGTCTAGTAAATTCGAATAAATAAAAATACGCTTTATATTAACAATATTAATTAAAATGCAATAATAACATTGAATACTTGAAAAATAAATATTACTGAGTGTTACAAACATAATTTAAAAAACGGATAGCGATTAAAAGTAAAAACTATCTTTAGTTTAATTCTTATAGCGATAAATACATAAACATTATAAAACAGGAGTTATACAAATACAAAAATAATATTGTAACTAGGCGGCTACCTACACGGTTAAATTTCGAAACACCACGCAATTTTTTATCTTGGCTACGCTATGTAAAATGAAAAAAAATATCTAAATTAATAATTTCATCACGTCATGAAGTCGCCCCTGGGTAGCGCCTGCTAACGTCAATCAACAAAAACATCCTCGTTTTAATACAATATTTCGGCTACGCCATAAATCTCTTTTTTTAAATAATTTCTCACGTCACAAAGTCGCCCCTGGGTAGCGCCTGCTAACGTCAATCAACAAAAACATCCTCGTTTTAATTACAATATTTCGGCTACGCCATGAATCTCTTTTTTTAAATAATTTCTCACGTCACAAAGTCGCCTCTGGGTAGCGCCTGCTAACGTCAATCAACAAAAACATCCTCGTTTTTATATCAGTATTTCGGCTACGCCATGAATTTCTTATAAAAAATGTCAAAACGTCACAAAGCCACTCTCTGAGTGTCGCTACTGACATCATTTACAAAAACATAATTATTTGTGCTTTTTTCAGGTACGCAACATTTTTTTTAAATACACCTACCTAACCGATAAAATACTATTAGTAATTAAACCAAGGTGTGCTTTAAAGTTCCGTATGGCCAAATAATATTATTTATTATTAGAATATTATTGACATGTAGTTCAAGCATTGCTGCATTCACGTTGCTTTACTTCTGAGAGCTCAACTGCTATGTTTTTCTATGGTTAATGTCATCTGTCATGTATTGGCGAGCTCACAGGCTATACTTACGCCAATAAAACTAATTTGTTTTCAACGAATGAGAATTTTTGAGAATGCATATACGAAAAAAAATTAAAATATGTTATTTTTTTGTGTACAAAAAAAATCTTTTTAAATGTTTAAAAATAATATTAGTTTTTTATTGATCCCAATCGAATTCTTCCCTGAAATTCCTTATAATTTCTACCCATTTATTTATTTATCATGGATTTTCAGTAACGATCAAATAATATTAACTGAAATTAATACATTTTTGAAAATCGCATTCCCACATACAATGCACCCCTGTTGGTTGGAAGATCAGAGTTCGAAATTTGCAAAAAGAATTCTATATTTCAAAATAAATTGTTTTAAGTTTTGGAATTCAATCATAAACAAATACCTAGGCACAACACGCACGATAAATACTAAAATTGATATGAAACTTTCGATTGTGTTCATTTAATCTAAATATATACGAGTATGTACTCAAATCTAGCAATAGCAAAGCATTGCAGGGTTCAGCTCGTGTAGTATAAAGGGGGAAACATGCCTATCACGAAGGCGCAGGCGGGCGAAGGAGCGTGGGAAGAAGTACCTAATAATATGTACCCACATAAACACGCAAGTATCTATATATACCGAGTGCATTAACTTGTACCTGTAGGTACACGTCCAGTACATGATGCAGCTTAAAAATAGTGAAGGTAGGTTAGTTAGATATTGATTTATCGACTTATCAATCGGCTTTTTGGATTCCATGTTATTATAACGAATTATGCTTTCATGGGATAGTATGTATCTAGCCCGAAGTAGGGGAGATGTAGTAAAGAGTAGCATTTTAAAATGAACTACAAAATAACGATCGTAGTTTTTTCTAGTAATTTGAAAAAATATTTTTTTTTATTTTTTTAAATTTCATAACAATTAAATGGTTTAACTAAACCCTTACGGGTTACATACATTTAACAAAATATTTTTACTATTAAAATGCACATTCTACTGTTCATGAACTTATTTTTAACATTTTTTGCAAAGGTTGTCCGAGTCTTTTGCTTAGTTTTGTCTGGCAGTTTATTGTATAATTTCAGTCCATGGTTTATTAGTCTCGACTGTCCTTGTCTCGTTTTAGAAGGTTGGATATGATTTTTCTGATATTCTTGTAATTATTTATTTGTTCAATCAAAATTATACTCATTTAAATATAAGTGAACTTATTAAGACTTTTTAGGCTGTGCCCGTGTCAAGCCATAATGAATAACAATATTATTAGTATTGTGTCCATGTTTACTACAATTTTTTTCAAGTTTTAGTTCTGCATCTACAATTACGAAAAAGAAGCATCACAATAGGGCCTTTTCACGTTTATAAAAAAAATTACGATGGTAACGGTAGTATTATTTTTTCCGTGTGACATCCACTGAGAAGCAATTAAATAGGGAATAGGAAAATACCGTTTTTATTTATTTATTTATTTAAATGTTTTTAATGTGATAAATGTCTATGAAATACTGTCCAGTTTAAAAAAAAAAATATGCTTATTATTAGTATCATAAATAATATTTTTAAATTTGTAATTTTGAATTCCCGCAAAAACGGTCGTTGCATTGGCCACGCCCCTAATACGTCACGATTCGTGTTTATTTGTTCCTGACATTCAAATTTGTATACTTGACGTCACAGCTGTCAAGGTCAAACATGTTGCGTTTTTCTAGCGCCGTATTGTTTTTTAAATATTTTTTTTCTTTTTTGAATGAAAACATTTCTCCACAATATCCAGATTCATTTTGAAAATTCAATTAATTATTTATTTTCATATATTTTTATTGGTAAACGTAGAATGTGATATATCCCTATTATTCAAAATCATGGTCTAAAAATGATCGAACATTGCCCTGCAAAATGGGTAGTAGATTAAAAGGACTAGGTAACTGTTTATGTCGCTTATTCTAAATTCAAAGCTGTATGTTGGGCACGCGCCCTTTTGCACTGCTTCACATGATTACACTGTTTATTATTACACTATTTCCCACCGAATAAAAGATAAGCTTCTAGTGGTAATATATCATAATAATATCAATGGCGACGTCGAATAAATTTTCTTCAACTTGACTTAAATTTACGTTATCGCCCCATACTTGTACGTAATGTGTTAGAAACGAACTCAACGGGCATGACGCGTGACGACGAAATGACGTGAGCCGTTTTGTATGTGCTCTTTACCCGAGTTGAGAGATGAAAAGACCATTAAAAAGCAAAGAAGTATGTGCTATTTTTCTCGGATCAAAGGCCCGTGGTTCGAATTCCACTCTACCCCAACTTGATTCCCATTTTCTAATATTAGCAATTTACAACTCGTCGAAAATGGCCTACAAAATTAATATTTGGGTAAATCATAAGAACTAAAATATTTCTTTTTAAAAAAATAATAAAAAAACCCAAAAATTATAAATGAAAACGAGTTTTTTATAGATTGAATCATTATCATTAGTACAAGTACTACTACCACACGCCATATCGCAAGCAGAAAGGATGGACGGCCACACACGTCTACCCTGACATAAATTCCTAGCTTCTTTCACATTCGCACATCTTGTAACACACGCTCCTTGGTTCTGTTCGCTTTTTCGCGATTGGTAAAAATACCATATTGTTTCATACAGGTATTAAGGTTTATAAAATAATAAACTAGAATTTAAATAGAATTCCATAAAAAATATCGATAAAAATAATGTAACTCAAACAATTTTGCCCATTTTTTTACTTAAAAAAAAAAAAATGTTGGTCTCGTGGTTTAGTAGTTATAGCGATTGACGTGAGATTACGCAGATATACGATTCGATTTAATTACTTTTAGACTGCAATGCAACATAGTCCTAGGACTAGCGTCTGAAATTAAACTAGTTTACACTTCACGCTGTGAGGAATCGAACCCAGGACCTCAAGCGCGGTAGACGACCGCACCAACCCCTTCGCTGCGAGGCGGACTTATCTGCATTCGATTTCCTTAAAAATAATCCATTTTCTCCACTAAATCAACATCATCACCATTCCAGCGTACCTTCATATTTTTGTTACATGAACGTAAGACAATCTGTCTTACGCCTCAGGTGCCAGTCTAGGACTATGAAATACACGGAAAAAACACAATTTTCTCTCTCCTCTATCTAGGGTTGTCAACGCTCCCAGAATTCCGGGATTCTCCAAGAAATATTAGCCTAATATTTTTTAATCTCCTGACTCCCGGAATGCAGCCAGTCTCCCGGAATCGATTGCTGTATGATGATTATTATTTGTTGCGAAACAACAGAAGTACACCTTTTTTTAAAATTGCGACGACGTGTTGAGGAGTGGACGAGGTGTGAAGAATACCTCGTCCCGGAGTAAGAAAACTTTGATAGCACTGTATTGTTGAAGAAGGAAGGTTGTGCAACTCCACTAACCTGCCGATGATGAGGCGCGACGTGTGATGGAACCTTGCTGGTGTAGCTGGCGGTCGTGAGACGCTGGCATATATTAAATAGAGCTGGTGGTCTAAATGGGCGCTGAAAAATTTGTTGAGCACTTCACTTGGTTGATGTTAGATGAGTACTGCCATTCAAATGTCGTTAACGGCATTCACACGTAGAATTATTGTGACGTGGAGTGCGCAAGGAAATGGGAAGGACGGTTAGGTAGATATGGATTTGGTTGGGAGTTGGTCCGAACAGTAGGAAAGGAATAAAAATAATAACTTTTATCAATCGCAAATGTCCCAGTTCAACGTAATTTCAGTAATATGTACGTTAAGATACTGCACAAATCGATCTGGAAAAGCAATGGTATAACCTTTCACCGGCTAGTAATGTTCTTATCTTAAAATCAATACTTATTAAAATATATATTTTGATGTCAAAAAACGTATTATTAATATGTTACAATTCGTGAGTTATTTCCTTTCTACGTCCTACTTAGTTAGTCGGGCGTAAAACGAAACGTCAAACAAAGGTGACGCGTATGCGGAAGGGAGCGACATGCTGAATAGAACTTACAGTAGACCGATGTAAGCAATCCGCGCTTTTTACTGAACTACTTGTTTTGCTTGTCAACGTCGACGTGACGATACCCCTGGTCAATCCCCGTCCTTTGGGGACGACTTTTCAGCTCGGATTTGTCCGGAGTGTTATCGCCATATATTATATCTCTATGTTCGGATTCTAAAGAGTAAAATTTTGAAAACGTACTAGTTGTGTCGTCGTTTTGCACGTAATAATGTTCAAAACTACGTCTTGTTTTTTTACATCACCTCCCGGGTTTTCGTTCGTTTGAGTTGGCAACCCTATCTCTGCCCTGCCCCGTGTGTGTATAATCTCCGCCCCATGTGAGCGGAAAAATAATCTGTCTGGCTTAACACAATATCGTGTATCGGACATAATTTAATAACACGGTGTAAACATGTAAACACGTATTATAAATGCAGGCACAAGCGAGTAGGTCACTCGAGTACTTGTATTAAATAATATAGGTGGCGCCATGCTAAGGTTATCTCTCAAATTCTGGATACTTACCTACGGTACATATTTATCCCTTGTAAGTTGTGAGTTATGGGAATTCTTCTAATACCTTCAGGCCCATTTCATACATATCGGTCCATATCCACATGATACTGTATAATTAGGATGGGTTGATAAAATTTATTTGTTCACTTTTTTTATTTATATATTTAACTTTTTGTGCATAATATAAATTGAACAATTGGCAGGCTGATTGCCTAGTAGTGCCAATTTCTTCCAACCAACCAATAAAATAACAAACAAACAAACCATCACCCCGTGGGTAGGCAGAGAGGATAGAACGCCATAACACTCTATCTTGGCATACAAACCTCGCATACAGACCTTCCTCTACATTATGTAGAAAAACAATAATAAACATATACAAAAATAAAAATAGCAATATTAGTATACTTACGATATTATTATTTTTTTCAAAGAAATATTTGCTTGATTTACCCAAATTTTTCATTTTGAGGGCCATTTTCAACGAGTTGCAAATAACTCACTATTAGAAAATGGGAATCAAGTTACGGTAGAGTGGGATTCAAACCACGGGCCTTTGATCCGTGAGCCACAGGACCACAACCCGGCTCAAATATTATAATATAATACTTCTGGCGTCCCTCAAGGGAGCATACTTGGACCTACTTTGTTCCTTATCTACGAGGCATATCCAGAAAGTAAGAGTACTCAATTTTTGTATTAAAAAAAAACCTATTTAATAAAAAATTACAGTACATTGTTTGTGTATAATATTACTTATTTTTCCACGTAGTCGCCTATTCGCTTTATGCAGGTTGTAAGTCGTGGCACAAGCTTTTTGATGTCCTTCTCATAGAACTCTCCCGCCATCTCCTTCGTCCACTTCAAGACCTCACCTCCTCATCGGTTAGAATTTTTTTTCCACCCGTCTGAGTAGGAAGGTGAAAAGATGAAAATCGCACTAAAGAAGGCTACTAAAGAGGGTCGCCGGTGCTCGTTGTGTTAAGGAGACCCCCCCTACTAATCAGTGTTGCGAACTTTTGGAAAAAAATTATCTCAGCACGAGAGCCAAACAGTAGGTACTCTTACTTTCTGGATATGCCTCGTATATAAATGATCTTTGTAATTTATCAGTAAAAAGTGCTATAATTAGTTTTGCTAACAATACTGTGCAGGAGACAGAAGTCTCGAGGAAGTTCGTGGGATAGTTTTAAAAAAAGGTGAAAACGAATTTACCATGGTAAAAAAATGGCTAGACTCAAATAATTATCTTACACTAAATTATTCTAAAACAAAATACATGACATTTAAAATTAATAATAAAACTGTATGTAAACTGAACCTATCAGCCAAAAGACTATATCTTTTTAGTTCAATGTGCAATTTGTGCGTGGTATTACAGGTAGCAGAAAGACTATTCAATAGTCATTTGGCCACTGGTTTTGTCGATCTTCCCATAATAGTGATCATGCACAGTGGCGGTTTTAGATTTGTGTTTTATTATGTTTTATTTTTATTTGAGATTATGATTTAATTATGTTTGAAAAGGCATGTTTTAAAATTATATAAAATGTCTCCCTCGGCACGGGAAACCCCAGTGAGGTCACATTATTTTTATTATTAATTATAGTTTGTAAGCAAAAAATATGAATAAATAAATAAATATATATATATCTGTACCTCAGAAGCAGACGGATGCAAATCCAAACATCAAATGTTCAACACAAGCCTAAAGAATCTACTTTCTCTAAGTGATTTCTAATAATTTATTTGGATATTCAGTATCTTAATACATTGGTTCATTCATTATAAGACTTACATTTCTTAAAAATCAATTGATATGATCATAAACTGGATACGAAAATCAAAATGTCATTTCATCAAATTCCAGATTTGCATCCGCCTGCCTTTGAGGTACAGACATATTCATGCAAACCAAATTTAGTGTTCTACTAATATTTTTTTTCTATTAAAATAGCACTGTTGATGCTTAATAATAAATTACTCTCGAGTTTAAAGAACCTGTTTAAAGTTTATTTTTGGATTGACTAAGTTTATTTTTCTTATTAATATTATTTTTACTATTACTAAGTAAATGGTTGCATAATAGACCGTTGAAGTTTTCAAAGACAACTCCCAGCTGGCTCTGGCCAAGCGTGCGACTTTGTGGTAAGCCACCTTTCCTAGTATGGGAAGTATTAGACAAATTTCTTCCAAAAGTTGAGATGACGATTTCCAAAGTGATCATGATCATATGTTGCCTGACTGCTCCTCCAATCGGCATAACCAGAGGCAGGTTGGTTTCGGAAGCCAGTAGGTAATAAAATAGTATGTGCTGACGCTGTCGAGGGTATCCACAAGGAACACAAAGTTATTGATTAGTTTAATGATCAAGTGACAGAATGGAGAAGGATTAATAGAGAGAAGAGATAAAAAGTTTTTTTTACAAACACATTTTATTGATAACAGCAAAAAATAATTATTACGTATAACAAAAAAACAGTAAATAAATGTGAATTATAATTTTTATAATAAGGTGGTAACAATATTTGGACAATGAAAACAAAGTAAAAACAAACTTGATAATATGTTCATATGATTCAGTATTTCACATTTTAATGTTGTACAGCCCAGAGGTCTTTCACAATAAAGAGTTTCTCACAGAATACATAAAAAGGTTTACAAACAATAATATGTTGCAGTTATGCCTCCTACACAAGTAAAGGTTATGAAGTAAATAAATAATCAATTAAAAAGATAATAAAGATATGTTGAAAATATACAAAAGAGTTAATCAAGTATCCAATTAAAATATTTACAGAGAATAAATAAATAATAATGAGAGTGAATATATGTAAAAATCAGACTCCCATTTAGAATAAAGGCAAAGGTCACAGAACTCAGTTCTACATAAGGCGGTAAAAAAATATTATGAAATGTGAAACATTTATGTTAATTCTTTTAAGTCAAAATTTAAACTCAACGTTAAGGCACGTGTTAATCATAATTTATAAATGATTATTATTATAGCACACATAAAAATATGTATATCGACAGTAAAAAGGCTAAGTGACTGATGCGCCACTTTGGGCGATATTGAGTTATACAGGATGTTCTTTAAACCCCGTCACATCCGAAACCACAATGATCAGTATGGACAAGAAGACATATTATCATATTAAAAAATATATTTAAAATGAAGAAAATTTAAAAAATATATATTTAAAAAAACAAATGGTTGCGTACTTCTGCATGGGAGAAGCAAGGGGGGCGCGGCCATGCGGTTGACGGTGTACCAGACTTTCCCCTCCTCGTTTCACCCCTGCAGAAGTAAGAAACCATTTGTTTTTTTCTATATTTTCTTTTTTAAGATTTTAGTCGTTCTAAAAATTAATTTTAATGTGCCAATATGTCTCTTCTTGCTCATACTGATCATAGTGGTTTCGGATGTGACAGGGTTTAAAGAACACTCTGAATATACAATTTTACTTGTAATTTTCAGCTGCATCGTATGAGCCGACTCCCATGGAGATCGGACGTAAATTTTGGTTCTTACGTCAAAAACCCTCTTGGATGACATTCATAAAATATATCACACGAAACTTGATTTTTTTAAAGAATAGTCATTTAGGTTTACTTTAAAAAGTATTTTTGGAAAAAAAATCAAGGACAGCGCGTAGTAAATGATATGGTTAATTTGTATTACGGGTCAAACAAAGGAATTACCACTGATAATTTTTTCACATCAATACCTCTTGCCGAACAATTATTAGATAATGGTTTAACATTAACAGGGACGCTTCGCAGAAATAAAACCGAGATTCCGTCTAAATTTCAACCCAATAAAAATAGAGAAGTAGGCAGTAGTTTATTTGGATTTACAAATAAAATTACATTAGTTTCATATGTGCCTAAAAAAAAAATCAGTTCTTTTGTTGTCAACACAGTTCAACGACGCAAATATAAGTTTGACAGAATCCAGAAAACCCGAGATTATATTGCATTATAATAAAACAAAGGGGGCAATCGATACAGGAGACAAAATGACCAGAGATTATTCTTGCGTGCGAGCAACTCGACGCTGGCCGTTCCGTTTATTTATGGAAATTTTGGACATTGCAGCACTTAATTCATATTTTTTGTGGTTGACAAAATATCCAGAGTGGGAGCAAAATTATAGAGGTAAACGGAATTTTTTTACTAGACGGTAAAGTGCGGATTTAGCCAGACCCAACGTTCAAAAAAGAAAAAGCTTCGGACGATTTCATAGACAGCAACAAGAGGCCATTGACCTTTTTCTGGCATCAACAAATATTATTCCGATCCCTAGTACCTCAACATCTCAAGTGCAGGAGTTGTCAACAGAAGAACCATTGGCTGTTGCAGGCAGTAGTCGGCAGAAAACGGGATGTTGCAGATTTTTTTCGGCAAAAAGAAGGACAAAAACATTTTGCAAAACGTGCAAAAACCAGTTTCATTAATCATAGAACTGAAAAAAAAGTGTGCTATGTCCGACTTGAAAATAACATGTCTTTTGTGTGTTAAATTTATTTGACTCCTAGTGTAATGATTTTATGTGTAGGTATCTAAAAAAAATTGTTGTAATTTTTAAGTTAGTGTTACTAGACATTTGATATAAATATTCAACATTTAATATAGTGAATTCCGCCTGTCGTGTCTGCGTAGAAGGAAAAATGTAAGTGTTTTAAATTTATTTAATATATTTCGTACATTTGTTGTGTGCCGACCTCGTTTCAAACCCTTTTTGCCTTTTGTCATATTGAAAACTATCGCAATTCATGGTTATATTCCATATGAGTGCCATCTTTTGTATTTTGACCACACACATTTTTCCCAATTTGTATTGTTTCCTATTTTTTTCACACAAGAGTTATTTATTACACCTTTTCCGATGGTCATCTCTGGTGGTCATTTACTTGTACACGCCAATAATTTATTGTCTTAATGCGTTTGCGTAATATTGTTCAAATTTATCTTTGATGCCTAAAAGAGCAGATGTCTCTAGGTTAAAGGATCATATCTTTAAGCTCTAAGAAGTTTGCATTCAAATAATACAATAGCTTAAATTCCGATTGTTAGATATTGGTTATCTTGCGATTTCTCCAAATTCTTTCTTAACTAAAGCTATTATTATCCCCTCCATTTAATGTAAAGATTCACTTTATAACCCAATACATTGGTTCCAGGAGGACACATTGAAATTAGATTCCTAACTTAGTACGTCGTGACTACGACAATTTATTGTTGAATGTAAACTTGAATATTATTAAATTATAAGTACAGTAAACCCAACGAGTGTAGTTGGAGACATATTGTTATCTTCAAAAGTGAACCAAATAAAACATTACCATCTTCGAAGCTGCCTTTTATTGACGACTGGAGGGCGATTCAATTACTCATTACAAAGTGCCCCTCAACACCT
This sequence comes from Micrasema longulum, assembly GCF_059751315.1. Classification (NCBI taxonomy): domain Eukaryota; kingdom Metazoa; phylum Arthropoda; class Insecta; order Trichoptera; family Brachycentridae; genus Micrasema; species Micrasema longulum. The sequence continues at coordinate 213,324 of NW_028278721.1, read as the reverse complement.
AACGCGGCACATAACATTAAAATTGGTGGCAGCGTGTGCGATTTTTCTCGAATAACGTAATTGAAATTTCAATATTTTGCCTAATTTCTGGTGACCGTTGAATCATCTGCAAAATCATTGAGACTTTGAATTTCAAATACGGTCCATTACGGTTCGAAATGAGAAAAGGATCTTCTACTGAATCGAACCAGAAGTAATCAGTTGAAGAAGTTGTTTTATTATCACTTCACTGCGTCAAAGTGTCATCGAGCGTGTCACACCTTTAACAGCGAAGTTATACTAAAGAAGACGACGAAGACCATCTTCGGATTTCTGGTGCAGCCAGGAGTCCCTGAGTTTTGGTGCAGTCGGCAGTCGAAGAGGTGCAGCTTTCCAGATTCCTGTATTCATCCATGGCCAGGACGAACAACAAGAAGAAGGATATGAAGCTTATGTCGAATGTCTACTTGTAAGTTCTATCTGTATTTATGTTTAGATATTTTAAATTTATATTTTTATAGTTTCAATGTCACTCAATTCCGTAAATCCAAACACTTTTTCAGTGGATTGATAAATACGATGGTTCATTAAATACCGTTAATGAATTTATCTCAAACACGGATGCAGGGTTTAATCTTGCTCATCCGGAACAATATCCTATTTTATTAGCTTATTTTAAAAGACAATTAACCGGCAGAGCTAAGACTTTACTATCGCAAACGTTAAAAGATAATCTCAAAAAATATTTTTCTCCTACTAAATCTATTGATGAACTAATTTTAGATTCTAATGCCCGTATGCTGAGTTGATTTTTAAGGTTCCCTTAAGGTGAGGTCCTCAAATTTTATTTGCAGAGTCGAGTATGACGTCGTTGAGGCATAAGGTAGCCCCAATGAGGTCCTCAATGAGTAATTCATAGAAATTTCATATGCAGAGTCATGCTCTACGATACCGCGCATGCGCAGTTGCAAAAACATTGCTCGCGATCTGTCAAAATTTGAGGCGGCTCGCCTGACTGCCTTATACTTTACTCACGCAACTGTCATCGGTGATATCGTTCTTTGTGCATCGTAATAAACAAATCATATGGATTCTAGTTGATTTTATTGAATATACTCAACTCCCAGCCCACGCTGCACAACGTAGGATGCAGCCAACAATAAAGCGCTACATCAGAGACGGCCAGAATCCAATAGAATTTTATAATGAGGATTCTTTCAAAAAAAGATTTCGATTAGGCAAAATTACATTTATGCATATTCTATTGCCAATCGTTTTCCCACAAAATAATAATGACTATTAAACAATTACATAACGAAAATATTAGCGATTTTACATTACGTATAGATTTATTAAATTGTTACTTTATTGAAGCAATTAAAAACGAATTTGATGTTTCTCAACATCAAGGAATTTTTAAATTTAAAGATAAAATATTACTCAGATCATTCAATTCTGGAGTTTTAAATAAATATAACTCCCTTTTACCTATTAAAACTTCAAATTCGTATATTCAGTCTTCTGTCAAAGGCTAGAAAACGAAAGTGTCGTAAATTATAGGAGACAATTGCTAACTCAAGATTATTGTTCGCATTTTAACAAAAAAGAACAGACCCTTACAGAATGCGGCGACCAACATAAAAAATCAACAAAACCAGATGTTGAAAACCAGAGTATTTCTGACCTCGAAATTTAATAATCATCAGAATCCCTTAAAAATTAACAAACATTGTGATAAGGTTTGTAAATATTGCAAACGCAAGGGACATATCATTAATAATTGTAAAAAATTAATGTTCAAGAAGAAACTAAAAAAATGTTTTAGTCACATTTCTCAAGATTCTAATGTAATTAAAGAATCTCAATTAAATATTGATGATAATATATCTAACGAGTCTCAAAATTCCAATGAACATGATTCGTTTAAAAATATAAATGCTATTGCAAGCACTACAACTCCCAAAATGGACATTGTCAATAAAAAACACTCTAGCAGTGTATATTTGACAATTGTACCTTACAATCCATGAATAAAAATTATTCTACTTCGTACATTATGGTTCATAGCAAAATATCCGCTAAGCAAAATAAGAATTTAAATTTCTTATTGAATACCGGATCTCAATTTTCTCCGATTAAATCAGAATCTTTAAAAAATTGTATTACTAATATAATTTACATTTAAATGCTTTATTTGAGGTATTTTTCAATTCAAAATGAATAATTATCATCAATAAAATTATCATCTGAGAGTATGTGAAGGTTATTTCACAATTATTATATTTTAACAGCTAGGAAATACGAATTTGGTATGGGTAACCTCAGGTTACCACACAGGGACTTTGGGAAGTTTTTTCACATGGTATGTTAAAGGTAAAGAAGGCTGGCGCTTCAGTCACACTCAGATTAGTTCAAAATGGCGGACTTTAAATGCCGACTGGCATTTAAATCCTAGATTTCAACGCATGTGAGTGGTTATTGTGATTCATGTCCTGGTCAAAATAAAAATCGGATAGTATTTGCCACCATACATTATATTTTAATATATAATAAACGTCAAACTATTACCACTATTCAACTAAATTATCTTTTACCGAGGCATACGAATATGCCCATGGATTGTATACATTCAGTTATAGAAGACAGTCCATCAAAAAACATAATCTGGGCTCCATCACAGTGGTCTACAGTTTTCGAACTTGCCAGAAAGTCTCCTAAGCCTTATTAGGTAGAAGTCCTTTCTCACAAAGATTTTGGTCGATGGAGGGCTATATCTGAGAAATACTTCAATGAAAATCTGACTGGAAAAATTAGTCGTATCCGGATTGCTACGTTAAAAATCTGCAGCAAATAAAATAAATGTTAAGTATTCAATGTATCCATGACCACACGGCAAATATGTTTTGGTACAAGGCACGAAAATAAAAGCACACAAATAATTATGAAAATCCCGCGTGCCTATACCGAAGGCAAAGTATCATGATTTGATGAAATTATGTTCTAATTATATTATACCTCAAAGATATAGGGCTGAATTTAAAGATCTTAATGAAATGAAAAAGAACATTAAAAAGAACACCTAGGCACGGCTGTGGCAGCCAATAATACATATGACAGCTTATTGGATACCGCACACTAGGCAGCCGAGAATTCCTGGCTGCGGTAGCCATTAGAACGCGCTCGATTGCACGGCAGCCAACTGGCTGCCCGCAGCCAGAACGAGACAAAGCAAATGTATGTGGCTGCCTCAGTCTCTCTTTGTGGGTTCAAAGGTGGGACCTGTTGGGGGCCCCTCGATCTCGACTGAGATAACCCTCAGGCCTACTGCACCTGTAGATAACACATATACGGGAGGAATGTATCCATGCTGGTCGAGGTGCGGAACTCATATCTGTGCCATCTTCGTACCGATCTAAGGGAAGGTGGGGGTAATTAATCCTTTACTAAACAAGAGTCACCGGACGTGTCTGGGGCCTGAGGTTTTTGATTGCGGGTCCCCCTGTCAGTGGATATCTTTTGCTAAGGGCTTCCCTGAGTACGGAATATACGTCTCATTTATTGCTTTCGCTTGATGAGGTAATATTCTTCAATATTACAGTTTGAGTAGGTATGAGCGGTGGCAAAAGTTGGTTTGCAACCAGTAGTCTTTGGGTAAGTCTGCTGCTTTTGGGTGCGCTGCCGGTGACTGGTCTTGAGTGTCACCTGGGGGCGTTCTGGTGCTCCAGAGAGTAGTAACTAACGCTTCCAATCACTGTCGACATAAAGGGGTTTGAACTGGGTGAAGGATATATTTCTTTATTTTATTTTTACTTCCCCTTGTCCCTACCTTGTAGACGATAAGGGGGGGTTTTAGAACGACAGTGAAGGGGATATTAAAAGTTTTAAATGTAAATATTTGTTCGCGCTTTTCCTTACTGAATTTGGTTAGTAGAGGAAGAAATATAATCAATTCGTAATGAAAAAAAATCGATTACTTGCTTGTATGATTGAATCTGAAGAAAGACATTTTAAAACGGATTCGGGTATGTGGTGGATGCTTTTAATGCCTCAGTCTCTGCGCACTTGTCGTAGCAGCCAGACGTATTTTGTGAAACGAATTCGCAATGACTTTCGATACAGAGAAGTTCATATGGGAAATCGAAAGCCGAAAGGCAATCTGGGATATATCCTATGAAGAATACAGTAATCGTGATGTAAGGAAAAGGAAATGGGAGTATATCACACATATAATGTGTGAGGAGAATTAAACAGAAAAGAAAAAAAAATAGAATTCGGTAAGTATTTTTAAAAATTAAATTATAATCACATAGATGCAACCGTTTTTACTATCCTGACGCAACTCTGTTTTGCCATTCTAGTGGATTTTCATTCATAAAATAATCCGCAAATGAATCTCTATAGGACGCTGATGATGGACTTCCTCTACTGGGAAGACCTGGTAGAATTTCTACTTCTGGAGGGACAAACAATGTGTCTTTGAATATATAGCCATCCCTGTCTCCTACGCAGTTGTGTAAAACACAGTGTGCTTTTATTATGGCAACAGCTAATTCTTTTCGGACATCAATTGGCCGGTAAAAAATTCTTAGCTTATTTGCTAGAATGCCAAACGTACATTATACAAACCGCCTAGCTCGAGACAGTCGGTAGTTAAAGATTCTTTTCTTGTTGGTTAAACTCCTTCCTCCATAAGGACGCATTAAATTTTCAGATGAACCCAAAGCCTCCTCTCCCACAACGACGTATGGCTTTGGTACTCCATTATTTGATATGGGGCTTTATTCCGGTACCCGTAATTGCTTATTGACGAGTTTTTTATGCAAAATTGATTGCTAATAAATAGATGAGTTACTACATTTTCCATATGTTCCAACATCAATATAAATAAACTTGTAATTCGCATCGCATATAGCAAGTAAAACGATAGAAAAATAATTTTTATAATTGTAGTAAAGTGAGCCTGAATTACTAGGTTTTATTATTCTTATGTGCTTCCCATCTATAGCACCGATACAATGAGGAATTCCACTGTTTTCTAATTTATTTTTGTTTTATTAGCGTACTATTTAACTAAGCAAAAATATATATATTTTTTTTGTGCGTTATTTACAAAGATATGTTTTTTAAAGTTACATTTATCAAATACCGCGCCAAATGACTGTAATCAGTGACGCCATAAAACGGTTGGCGTTCTTACTTTAACTGACCGCGGTAAGTTGTATTTCTCCAGCCAATAACAAAACTGACAAAAATCTGTGGAATATTGCTTCGATTACTTCATTTCGTTGATTGTAATTTGCTCATTTCTATGTTATGGTCATTTTTACGAACGTTTCGATTTAGAAAAACCTAGTAAGTCGACATAATCTCTGGTTGAAATGCTAACAAAGTATTATTTGCCGGATTTCAGGTCGTAGATCTCAATCGAATTATTCGCCGCCAAAAAGTTTGAGTTTCCAGTTTTGTGAGTTACTTGTGTTTACAGCACGTCACGAATATACATTATCCTATAATAATTGCGTATCACAATGGTCCGAATAAAACATTGTGCCATTCCTGATTGCAAAAACAGCTGGACAAATGCAGCCAACAAAATGCTTAGTATGTGCCCGGAAGTAGGCGATCGAAGGGATAAATGGATCGGAGTTATAAAGCCCAAAATGAAAACAAATGCCAAGAGTGCAATATACGTATGTGAAGACCATTTTAATGTAAGTTGACGAGTTTTTATTATGCTTTTATGTATTTTATAACCTATTAATGAGCAACAGCCCGGTAAAGTTGACAGCAACTTTGTTATGTTATTTTCCACTCATTCTATTATCTTAGTTACTGTGTATTCTTCTTTATTTATTCTATTCTGTGATTCATGTAGCGGTCACTGTTTACACCATAATCTTGTATAACTTCCCTATTATCAACACCCCTGTATCACGTCAGTACATGTACACCATACAATCTTGTATACACTTTCTTTATTAACACTATTACGTATCATGTCGATACATGTACACGGAGTAAGTGAACTGACCAACATAATACTTCTTGTATATTAAATGAAAAGGAATATGTTTACTATGTTACGACCCATGACGCCAAAATTTCCAATTTGGCGCCGGTGGTCTAAGCTTACATAATCGACCACTAGATGTCAGGTGTTACTAAGGGTTGGGATGACGCCAGCTTGGTGACGCCACTACGAATTGCTAGGGGAGGTGATAGAAAGCTTTGAATCGAGGGAGAATTGTGCAAAGTCTGATAATTGTGAATTGCGCGATAAATGATAAATAAACTATTTAATTACCGAAAAACCCGTGTTATTACTTGAGAGCCGTAATAAATTCAGAAGTGGGATTCATCCAAATTTCGAAAATCGAAAGTTAAATTGTGTGTGCCTTTGTTTTCTTTGTTAACTGACGCTACGCCACAACCGGTTGATTGTTTTTGTTTATGCCACTGAGTGTTTGGACATTTTCGCCACATTGTGTAGGACATTATTTAGTTTTCTTTCTTTTTTCTTTTATTTCTTGTGCCTTATTCGAGATTTTCGGACAATTTAATTGCCAAAGTTTCGGATAAGAACACTTGTACGGAAATGGATTGTTACCACCAGAAGGAGGATCAGCGTCAGCAGCTCGAGACAGATAGAGATTCTCGGAGGGGGAGTCAGCGAAGACCATCCTAAGGCAGCTGATGGAGGAGAAGCTCTAAGGGATGGTGCAGAGCTATTTCTCTCAAATCCATTTCGCACCGCCGAGACACGCGTCGTCTTCTTTGGGGCAGGTGCGAGGGGAAAATATTATTTCTCCTTTCAGTCCTGAGGACAAGAGCACCAATGTCGTCTTATGGCTTCGCAGGATGGACCAACTAGGCGCCATTCACGAATGGGACGACTACACCAAGTCGTTCTTCATGCAGTCCAAGTTGTCGGGCCAAGCCAGAGACTGGTTCAACCGGCACGAAACCTACGATCTTTTGTGGGGCGCCAGGAAGGCTAAGCTTGCGAGGGCTTTTCCGAGACGGCACGAATTTGCGGAAGCCTTGGAAGAGCTAGTGGCGAGGAAGAAGACCTGTCGGGAGTCCATGACTCACTACTTCCACGCCAGGCTCGCATTGGTCTACCGATGTAAGATAGACGATGAGGATGCGATATCCAGCATCATTCGGGGGCTACCAATCTAGCTGCAGGCGAACACCAAGGCTTTCTCGAGGCTTGCTCGACTCCACAGGAATTATACGCGGGATTCCTGTCTTTCTTGGATGGGTACCAGACGGGTGCAGGTACCAGAGGTGCTATCCGATCTGCTCCACAAAGGGCGTTTGGAGACAGCCGTAACTGGTCTTCTCACGTGCTGCCTGCCCCACCAGTGACCTGATACAACTAAGGGAAGAGGGGGCATATATCGAAGGAGTGCCGCCTGCGGGACCAGAGGGCTTGCACTAAATGCTCGAAACGGGGACATTTGGCCCCAAGATTTTCGTAAGTCAGTCTTGGAGAAGTCAAAGGTAATGTTGATCGGAAAGCCAGATAATATATTTTATAAAGTGGGTAAAATTAACAACCACACTGTGAGGGTGTACTTGGAGAGTGGCAGCCAGGTAAATATATTATCAGCAAAATAGCAGAGGCCTTGAAGCTAAGGAGATCAAAAAAACTGAGCCTCTTATTGGGTTTGCTGGAGGTATCACTTTCTCCTTAGGTGAAGTAATATTCCGTCTTTAGATAGATGGGATCGAGATGGATACAAGGGCACTTGCATCTGATGCAGATCTGATTGTTGGGCAGCCAGTCATCAATAACAGTGAGGTAATATTTACAGTTAGTCAAGGCATGGCTCAGTTGGAAATGGATCAAACACACCACATTATATATTACTTTCTGGATTTTTTTTTGTTGCTGACTTGACCGAGGTTCAATTAAATTATTTTTTCCTTTTAGACAAGGAGAGATTAAAAAGGCAGGGCGAGAAAAAATAATGCAGCCTCCTGTCATTAAATGACGGCGACTGGTAATAGCGGAGAAGGAATTCCCGAGATTGATGAAATAACTAAGAAAATTATTTCAATTATTGGAACTGCAACTGATCAGTGTTGAGGAAAGTGGTGTTGGGCCAACTAAACGAACAGTTGAAGAGCTGAGGCTTTCATTTACAAACCCCATTCTACCGCAAGCAAATATTTTATAAGATTATATACTTATACAAAAATAAATTATTGTACATGTACATACAAGTCAATTCTCTCAAATGTTTTTGACTCAATTGCCACTTTTTGGTAAAAATCCTAAGAACGAAATCGGGTTGGCTCTTTGGATTTTGAATGTTTAAATGTTTCCGCAGCCAATCCTGCAGCTTACTCCGCAGTCAGCCTCTCAGCTGACTTCGCCGCCAGTCTTTCAGCTGATACCGCAGCGAACCTCACAACCAGCCAGCTTTTCTATAGATATATCTGTCGGGATACTAAATGCTCAGAATGAGACAAATGCGCTCCTTAAAATACTAACTGGGCACCTAGAGGTGATAATTTTAGTAAGTTTTATGTGTTTTTATTATGTTAATAAGGCATGTTTCAAAACGGCTGCGAGGCCGTCTCCCGCGCCAGTAGACGAACATGATTATGCTGGCGTGAGAAAGAGGCACGATGTGGATAAAAATGTTCCACTCAAAAAACCTAAAATTGTAGTCCCAGAGGCTGGCTACAAATCATCTGACTGTGGTCCATTTATTGTGCATGTACAAAAAGCTTTTACCGGTGAAAAATCTTCACCGATGCATCCCATCTCTTTTGGTAACTTTCTGTCCCTTCACAACTTCAAAAACATTTTACCCGGAGGGGTAAAATCTCTTGGAAATTTCGTATTTCCGTTAAATTTAAATATTTTAAATCTGCCAACGATTTTTCAAATTCAGTGACAATTACAAATAATAATTTTAAGGCATTTATTCCCTTCTACCAAATCACTCGTTTGGGTTTGATTAAAGGAGTTCCGACTGAAATGTCGAGTGATAATATTATCTCTGAATGTCGGGTTCCGGAAATATACGGAAAACTTTTTAAAGTCCGGCGACTAAATTATAAAGATACAAAATCTGGATCTGTAATTTGGAAACCGTCTCAGTCTGTATATTTTGAAGGTCAGTCGTTACCCCCTCATGTTTATATCCACTACAACTCCATTCCTGTAGAAAAATACATCTTCCCCACCATTCTATGTTTCCAGTGCTGTCACAGCAAAATGGTATGCAGATCACTTCCCCGTTGTTTCTAATGTTCCGAGAATCATTTGGGTGAATCCTGTCTATCTCACACTGCTATTAGTACTCAATGTTCAGAATATTCTCGACAGAAGAGTATCAAACACCATATGGCTGTGGATAATATTTTGTATTTTGAAGCAGCTAAACTTGTTCCTCCTGCCAAACCTTCTTTTGGCGAAAAGGCTTCCTCCCTTCCTTCCCCTTCTTTCTCTCGCCCGGCTAATGTAATTTTCGGTACTAATACTTCGCCTTCCACTTCTTGTAAAAAAAAACATTTTCACCTACCGTACTCCCAAAAGTCCAGTAAATCTCCATTTCAGTAAAGATAAAGATTTACTTAAATCTATATTCATTTCCCCTGACGGTAATAACTCCGATTCTGACCATTCTAATGGTGTTGCATTCTCCTCTAATAAAAGCTTTGATAATCCCCAAGAACTTATCAAAACTTTAGTTGACCTCTTAATTAACATTATTACGTCTGATAAAATACCGTCCAACGCTGCCGATATAATAAATATTTTACTTCAAGCTGTTAACAACGGCTCGAATTCTTCAATGGAACTGCAGAAGTGCTGTATCCAATAATATATATTTTTTTCATTTATTGACTTCATTTTCAATTTCAGTTGCTGCCATTTATGATACATGGTTCAAATCCGATCTGGTTTTCAGATTGGGTGGGTACTCGTGTGTTAGATGTGACCGCTCTGGTGGCTGTGCTATCTTTGTGAAAAATTCCATCTTTTTCCAGCGCATACCGGTCACCCCTCCTGATAATCTCACTCAAGTATGCGCAGTTAGGATTAACAATATTACATTTGTTTTATTCTATACCTCCCCAAATTCTCTATTTAATATTCAATAGTGGTCAAACTTTTATTCTTCCCTTCCTAAACCTATTTTATTCATGGGTGATTTCAACGCCCACTCCACTCTGTGGGGCTGCATTAAAGACGATAAATCCGGTAGATTGATTAACGAATTTTTAGATGAATTTGATGTTATTCTTGTACTTATATTTTTGTTGTCTATTGTTTGTATCTATATTGTTATTCTTTTCTGTTTATGTTGTTCTTATGTTTGTTATAAATTAATGTAACTTGTTTTTGGCCGATGTTATTAAGTTTTGGTAGAGGGCCCTAATAAAGAAAAAAAAAAATAATTAAGTAGTTACTTAAGTACTTGTTTATGTTTGAATTCCAAAACATAAAATAATCTATTATTTTCAAATAAATAATTCTTTAAGCAAATGCCAAACTCTGCTCAGGGATGCACTTTAGTATAGTTCTACATTATCTTTGACTTTAGTCAGGAATGCGATTTTCAAAAATGTAGAATGTCAGTTGATATTATTTTAGTATAACCAAAAATCCAGTAAAAAAAAATAAATGGGTAGAAATTATAAGGGACTTAATGAAATAATCTGATTGGGATCCATAAAAAAACGAATGTGGTTTGTAAACATTCAAAAACAAACTTTTTTTTCACAAAAAATAACCTTCATCCATTTTTTTTGTATCAGCATTCTCGGCGAATGCAACCCTGGTGATGGATAACAAAAACATTAACGCTCGTAACTTTTTTGTACTTAATAAATTGAAGATTTTATGAGCTATAAACTTTCTCGTGGCAAAGATGTACATTTATCTGAAAACCGCAGGTAAATCGGTCCGGTAGTTATCGAGTCCATCGGGGACAACCATTCGAACATTGCCTTTTATATATATATATAGAAGAAGAAGATAGAAGATAGACCTCAAACATCTTAGTTTCGGTCGTTTGCGGTAGATCCAAAAAATAGAATAATACAAAACATATCCAATGTATTTTGTCAAAATTTCTACTATCTAGTATCACGTTTTCTAATTGCAGAAAATTGCCAATGACATTCACCAATTTTTCAGTTTTTCAAATCAATAGTATAAGCGGTTAGTGTTAAGTACCATATATAAAACATTTAAGTTTGTGAGTGAAAATTCTTGATGAAAGTTCATTGTAATTTATTATATAAATAAAAGATGAGTGATACTTTAATCCACAAATTAAATTTGTGGATTTCCAAAATTCCCAAAAATTCCCATTTAAATACTGGGATTGTATCATATTTTTTACGTATTACTATAGTATTACTTTCTATATTTATGGAACTAACACTTTTCTTTGGGTAAAGCCATTATGTTTTCAATATTATTTATAACCCATTATTTATTCATTTACTGATTTATATGCCATTGAAGCATACAAAATCGTTCCAAGCTCAACTTTAGTATGTGAACCAAATGTCACACGTTATTATGACAAGATTGAGCGCGTTTATTGAAAAACTAGTCGGTAAAACAGACGCCACTTAGGTGATAAATATTATAAACGTCATTTCTTATTACTATGAGGAACGCACATCTAAATTATTCTGTATTATTTCAAAAACAAGTAATTTGTTAAAAACTTTATTTGTAAATTTATTTTTATGTTTTTTATTTTAAAGATTTTATGGAAACAGTTTATTTTCTACGTATGTATACCCAAACACATTATGTAGAATTACTGTTATTATTAAAATACTAGTCGGTAAAACAGACGCCATCAATATGATCAAAATTATAAACGTCATTTTTACATATACTATTATTATGTGTTATGAATGATGTCTGGAGTCCATATTGAGAGAAACGATAACTTTTTTCGATGTTTTGTGGTTTTATTGTCTATTCCTGGTTATGTGGTTAACTCTATGGTCGCTTTTTCCGTTTCCGTCGAGTTGTTTATCTTCCTGGTCGCCATAGAAAGGTTTTTGTCTCATAAATACAGATTAATAGTACATAAAGCGTCCATAAGTACATCCAAAACTACGTCGCACAGCATTGATAACAGAAGGAATCATAAGACCGCGTGAAAAAAGTTAAATGAAAAGATGTCATTGAACTTTTAACAGTTTATAAACGGCTGTATAGTCGTATATTCTAGATCCAGCGTAAGAACGACCTGCTACAGTACGAAATTAGGTTCGTTCTGCGCATACCTCTTCCCCCCTACGTTTTCTTCACCTACAATGCCCGTGGCTACGACGTCTATACTTGTACAAGTACATCAGTAACTCGTCAACTGTCTAGCGAAGCGCTCGCTTTACAAAATCTTAACCCTGAGATAAAATGGATGTTCAACCGATATGTTCGAATTCTCTATCACCAATTGTGAAGAACAAAAGAGGACAGGTAAGCATTCGAATCGTAACAATAAAATGCATTTTTATAAATTAATGATGTAGCTACTGTAGGTGCTGTATAAATTAACAGAATGTTGGTGTTGATTAATTTGATTATTTTTTATAGGTGGTACACAAGCCTCAACGCACTATGATTATTAATACATAAACAAACAAACAAACCATCACGCCGTTTCCCCGTAAGGGTAGGCAGAGAGGATAGAACGCCACAACACTCTATCTTTGCATACAGATCTCGCTTCCTCTACATTCATACATCTTCTCATGCACGCGCGCCGATTATTCCGACTTTTGACATGTCCATCTTTAAGTATTTGTTGGATTTGGTCATGCCATGTCTTTCTCGGTCTTCCTCTATTTCTGCATCCATCAACATTTGCATTGTAAATATTCTTAGCCGTTCTCTCGCTGTCCATTCGTTCTACATGTCCAAACCAGTGCAGGGCTCCTTTCTTGATTTTGTTGATAATGCTTGTCTCAGCCTTACATAATGTACGGACCTCAACATTTGTGCTGAGAGATCGCATTTCGACAGCATTCAGCCTACTTTCATCCCTGTTTTTCCAAGTCCATACTTCGCTCCCATACATCAGGGATGGGACCAGGACTCCGTTGTGAACTGCCAATTTTGCCTCTTGTGACAAGCATTTATTTGCCAAGATCGATATAAGTGCACCGTTCACTCTGTTCCCGGCACTCACCCTCCTTTCAATATCTTTCTCAGTCATTCCATCCCTAGTGAACATATTTCCCAGATACACAAATTCCTCTACTTGTTTTAGTATAACTCCATTCACAGTGATTTCACATTTAGTCATACTTTCATTTCTTTCAAAAACCATCACATTCGATTTATCGACATTCATCAGCAAATCGCTTCTCTTGCATACATCGTAGACCTTTGTTACCAAGAATTGCAGTTCCTCTTTGTTATTAGCAAGGAGTACAGCATCGTCAGCATACAAAAGACAATTGACTTTTAAATCACCCATTAATAGTGAGTGAACCAAAATAATTAAACTATAAGGTGTGGAAAATACAAAAAAATATATCGCAAAGTGTTTTGTATGAAATAAATATTGTCTAAGTGTGAATATGTGACTAAATAAAGAAAAGATTGACTAGACTCGATATTTTGTGGGACACGAAGCGCGTTCCAGGAAGGGCCTTTGTGTGTGTTAACTAGCAGTGTAAGAAAAATTAACAATTAATCATTAATTTAATAAAACTAATTACCTAGTGTTAGCATGTAATCCTCCAGCAAAGTGCGTGCATTTATTAAATAGTTTTTTTCCAACGAGAAACGAGAAAAAACAGTGTGTAAAGTCTAATGACTTAAAATCAGTGCCCCTAGCGAACATAATTCTCGGAAGATTCGAGATGTCGCAACATGTGAAAAAGTACGAAGCCTAAACCGGGAACCGAGGCGAGGTGAGGGGCGGGAAGTTTGCACAATATCAGGGTGCAGGCGCGGGGTGCAAATGCACCCACAGCACAGGTGGCAACCCTTGGAAGCCGGACACGCCGCACCGAGCGAAGAACATCTGGGAATACACATGGCGAATGGCAACCACGTCTCGGCCTTCCAGCAGAAAAGAGACACCATTAATGTTTAAGTTTATGACTTCTATAGTGATAAGTGACAGTAGTGAATTTTAGTGTTAAGGTACTTTGAGAATGTTTATACTGTAAGTCTTAGGAATAATCTACTTAAGTCATTTATATCAATTCATTATAGGTCTTGTGTAAAATTAAGTATTTAAGTAGTAGTAGAGATGAGGGGTAGCGTAATTAATATTAAGTAGGCAGGTAGAACGGGAGGATGCCTTTGACAAACTTCGATGAGGCTCGCAACCTGTCAGGTCGCTCCTTCCGTGGGGGCGCACAGAGGAGGAAAACGCAAGAATTAATATATATATATATATATATAAATAATGTCTGACAACCCTGATATCTCGCAAACTTGTGCCATTCACACAATGTCTGAGCAGACTGGTATTGGGGTGCATTCCATAAAATTTACTTTGTTTCGATATTCGAGAACTGCCAATGTTAAATTGCCAAATAAAAAGAGACGGCGATTGAGCATATTTTCGACAATCAACGATTTCGATAAAAATGCAATTAGATAGAAGGTTCACTCTTTTTAATTTGAAAAAAAATATCCTACAATAAACAAAGTTTTGCAAGCTGTCAATAGCGATGATTCACTTTCCATAAGGTAATCAAAGAATTGAGTTTCCAATATTGTAATCGAAAACGCAACAGTTTATTGACTGAGCGGGAAGACCTAATTCTTTTGCGTAGAGATTATTTAAGGGCTATCGAGAGATACCGTAGGGAAGGTCGTACGATATACTACCTCGATGAGACTTGGATAAATGCAGGAGATGTATATTATGTTAGACATATTATCGGTATCGCCTTCTTTCTATCATTATAGGGGGTTATTTTGGACGGCTACAATTAAGTAGCTCCATATCACGCTGTCGAGGTTTAGCATGGGCCGCCTTTGGTAAGCTCTCATATATCCTAAAATCTCCGAAGTATTTACATTATTTAAAGAAGAAACTTTTTGATGCTTGTGTTCTCCATGTACTGACATATGGCTGTGAAACTTTTGTGTTCACGAAAAAAAATTTACACAAATTATCAGTGACACAGAGAGCCATGGAAAGGAGAATGCTGGGTATTTCATTGAGAGACAGAAATACCAATACATGAATTAGAGCGAGAACAAAGATTACCGATGTGGTCCATAGGGCTGCCAACCAGAAATGGAGCTGGGCTGGTCATATAGCCAGAATCATAGACTCTAGATGGACCAAAAAAGTCCTGGAATGGCGACCCAGAACGGGTAGAAGTGTCGGCAGGCACCAGACAAGGTGGTCTGATGACATAAGACGAGTAGCAGGAAGTGATTGGATGCGGTTGGCTCAGGATAGGGAAATATGGAGACTAAAGGGGGAGGCCTATGTTCAACATTGGACAAGAGACGGCTGATGATGATGATGATTATCGGTATTGAGCAAAAATTTTGGAATTTCGATCATATTGTTGATGAGGACAATAACTCGAGGACAATAATAATGATTCATTGGCTTTTGATGTTTCAAGTGGGTCATTTGAGGAAGATTAGTTTTTTTTTTTTAATGGCAATGATGATATTTTCAATTATGGATTAATTCCATAACCGATTTGATAAATCTGATGCCACATAAAATGCAACATTTATATTCTAATACTATAACCATACTTATTATCATCATTAAAAGTATAAAATGGTATCATTTTTTTATTGTAAGTTATTAAAATTAAAATAGAAATAAAATTGATGAATTAATTTAACTTAATCGATTAATGGATTGAAACAAGCCCTCAGAGCATTTTCTGGTTCTACTGACATTAATGGAGGTGTTAATTTGATGGTTATGACGGCCATGAATGGAGGGGTTGGTATCTGTTCTAATACTACTGATTTATGGATAGGACCTATCTTTGCTTATTTAGAAGCTATGATATGTTTGTGCTTGGGACCTGGTTATGGGAAAACTGCTATAACAGGAAAACTTAATCTTACTTTCATTTCTCACCTCAGAAATGGGTTATTTGCCCTTCATGCAGTTAACTGGATTTTCTTACTCTAGCCACCAAGATCAATTATCTGAGTCCCTTGCACTGCTCAAGTGGGTATGGACACATGTTCCATCACTCAGAAAGCAACTCAACTCTGTTCTGTTGATTAATCCTGGCGAAATCCTGGCGAATCGGGATTAAATGTTTTAAGTTAATAAGTGGGGGAGGAGGCGGGACATGCGCGGACGCAGGTCGTTCTTACGCTGGATCTAGAATAGTATATAAACACAATCAGTTACGCTCATATTATCCCCACTTTGCGGAATCAGAGAGATAAGCAACGGTTAGTAGTCAGTGCGCAGATGTACTTGTGCGAGTTGTCACATGAAATATGGTTTTATGACAATTATGTTTTAATTTACATTTAAATGCTTTATTTGAGGTATTTTTCAATTAAAAATGAATAATTATGATCATTAACCGTTAGAATGCTACGCGGCGCAAAAGCGCTGCGATCGTTTGTATCGAAAATTGCGGCGCAGCGCAAAAGCGCTGCGAGTTTCAGTGTGTTTTCGGTGCTCCGCGGGAGTGCACGTGCGCTAACCTCGCGCGTAATTTGTAATGAGAGTGCATTCTTATACATTTAAAAATAACTTTTATCGTTTTTTTATATTATTTTAAAAAAATAACCATGTCACGTGCTATTATTTCGAACGTTGATTCGATTCCTAGTGATTCTACGGGGAGTGAAACGACAGATACAAATAGTGATGATAGCAGTATTATAACGCATCGAAGAAAAAGATTGAGGATTGAAAGTGAGTCTTCTACCTCCTCTTCATCTACAGAAACAGAAGAAACACCAACTTTTGCCAAAATTCCTCCGACAAAAGTGTTTTCTAAATCAACAAATGATTTTTTCGAGACTCCTGGACCTAGGCGGGCGCCTCCTCCCGATGGCACACCCGTAACCTATTTCAACATATTCTTTACCATATCACTGCTCGAAACCATCGTAAGGGAAACAAATCGATATGCTGCACAGTTTTTGGCCTCGCACACTGTATCGGATAATTCTCGAGCAAAAAAGTGGACGCCGACAACAATATACGAAATGAAAGCCTTTATTGCTGTCATACTCGAAATGGGAATAACGAGAAGGCCAACAATTAGTAGTTATTATGACACATACCATGGTTTGGGACAATGTTTTCAAGGGATAGGTTCCAACTGATTTTGAAGTTTTTTCACTTGGTTGATAACAGATTATTATTTGAACCAGGCCATCCGAATTATGACCCATGTGGCAGGTTTGATGTGCTTGTCAAACATGCAAATACCGTATTTCATCAGCATTATGTACCAAATCAACAACTATCCATCGACGAGTCGTTAGTTGGTACTCACTGCCATTCTTCGATAAAACAATATATTCCAAACAAAAAACACCATAAATGGGGAATCAAATTTTGGATGCTGTGCGACTCGGTTTCCAAATATTGCTTGGGTTTTTTCTGCTACAAAGGAGCTAAAAATACAGATGACAGAGATTCGGTAGAAAAATATGGTCTTGGATTTACGGTAGTGCAAAAATTGCTTTCAATTGGAAATTACCTGAACAAAGGTTATCATTTGTTTACAGATAATTTTTACACAAGCTTACAATTGGCCAAAGCCCTTTTGGAACAAAATACATATATAACTGGAACAATAAGACGTAACAGAAAAGAGATTCCTCCAGAAGCTAAGAAAGCAATCGTAGGAGAAGCCAAATACCTAGCACATGAAAATGTTTTGATGTGTTCATTCAGAGACAAAAAGTCCAAACCAAAGCCAGTCATATTGATTTCATCCAATGCAGATACTAATAGTGTGACGATCAAGAAAAAGAAAGGGAAATTTGAAAACGAAAAAGTGAAACCAAGCATGATTGATGACTACAACAAATACATGGGAGGTGTGGACGAATCTGACAAAATGTTGTACGTGTATTTGGACGAGCGAAGAACCCTAAAATATTGGAAAAAAGTAGTATTCAACATTTTTGGAAGAATGGTACTCAACTCTTATATTTTGTATGTTTCCAACACTACCGAAAAAAAAATGACCCGGCTCCAATTCACATCGAAAATTATTGAGGATCTCGAAAAGGAGTGGATGAATCATAAAAATAGCGTGTCAACACAACCATCTTCATCAAAGAAAAAATTTGCGCTGGAAAAATTACCGGGACGTAACTTACGCCAGTGCGAGGTGTGTAGCAACAGAGGGAGTGGGATAAAGCGATCCCGCCTTATTTGCGTACGCTGTAGGAAAGGCCTACACGCTATTTGTGCGGCAAAACATAATTGTTGAGCTATTTTTTTTTGATTTTTTATTTTCTAAAAGAAATAAAATACAATAATATTGATATCACTTTATGTTTAATAAACATTAATAAACAATAAACATTTTATCTTTATAATGCAAAAATAATTAATAAAATTGATTGATATTTGTCTAAGTTACAGTGTTTTATTTGACACCATTATTTTTTCCTCTAAATTAATCAATATGTGTATAGCAATTTTCATTTATTTTTGCCAAAATTGCTTAGCACTAAAACGGTTAAGATTAAGAGTATGTGAAGATTGTTTCACAATTATTATATTTTAACGGCTAGGAAATACAAATTTAGTAAGGGTAACCTCAGGTTAACACACATGGACTAAAGCTAGGGTTTCCTAGGACAGCGGTGCCCGTATTTTAACGGCCGTAGTGAACGGTGATGCGGTGGACAGCCGTCGTAACGATGACTAGAGTGTGGTTTCCTAGGAAAACGGTGTTATCAACACTATTTAACACCGTTTCCCTAGGAAACCACTCTCTAGATGACGTTACGACGGCTTCCCACCGCATCACCGTTCACTACGGCCGTTAAGATACGGGCACCGCTGTCCTAGGAAACCCCAGCTTTAAGGAAGTTTTTTCACATGGTATGTTAAAGGTTAAGATTGCTTACAAGATATTCAGTATATTTTTTTATAAATAAAACAAAAGTCAATGATGACATTTTTTATATAACGTAGTATATTTTTATGATAGTGAAAAGATTGTGTCCCGCAATTCACTAGTGTGCTTTGACGTAAATTTCTCTTTTGTTTAAATCTCATTTAGTATTTTCCTTTGATGCTCTGATAAATTTCTCTACTAAAATGGTTTTCATTTAATCAAGTTGTTTTAGTTATCTTGGATTTTGCAAATCTAAAACCTTAGTTTATATTGTATTTAAGGAAGTGTTATTCTAGATTTCTTAGATTACGCTTTAGACACTATTTGTGCGAGATTATAAACCGTATTTACAGAAAAAAATACTTTTATTTCTTTATTCTGATTGGCGTGCATTCAATTTATAATAGATCATTTTAAACATTTTCTTATATTTTAATTAGAAAGTTACTTTAGTCATTCTATTTATTTATCTGCCTAATCGTAGGCAACTTCTCATTTAGTGGGCCCTTTAATGGGCCTGCCACACACTCGACGAGGGGCATGGGAAGTAGCGAGGAAAGGAGGCAGAGATGTAGTGTGGCAACATTGCTCGTCATGCTTTTCGACGTGCCCACCGCTCCCTGTTTTGTTTGTTTTTTGAGCGCGAGTCAAAGGAAAGGCAATATGAGCGCGAGAGGCTGGCCACATAATCACGCGGTCGCAGTACGCATCGAGCGCTCACGCAAGACGCACGCATCATTTTTGAAAATTATGTCGTCGCCGCGTACCCTTGTTCTCCCTTCTAAGATTGGATGAACATTTATTTTATTTATAGTCCCCCTTTTCTGGGATTCCTTGGATACATATTTTTAAACAGTCCGCTAGAAAACGACTTTTCAATTGTCTGGGACCAATTTTGTATTTGTGGGTTACGGTTGGAAGGGAAGGTTTTATACGGTCAATGCCTGCCCAGCTAGCAATCCATACCATGTAGGTGGTCCTATGAGCATCTACATGTGTAAGGAAGGCTAGCACTCTTTGCATTACAATATGCTTTAACTTAATGTTTAAATTTTGATTTTCTTCATATCGCACATTTGATTATATAGTCATAACAAAAAAAACAGAATGTACAGGAGAGTCTGAAAACGAAAATATCACGTTGCCTTAAAATCATGTAAAAATTATTTAGTTTTTTGTTTTTATTTTCACCCTTTAAAACAATGCCGGTGTGTCATATATATTTAGACTTGTCTCAAAAAACGCTATTACATTTTTTAAAGAAAATGAGAATTGCCATAAAGAAAATAGATAAAATATGACACTGAGACTGGCTGCGTTAGAATAGGTGTCAATGTAAGTGAGTCGTAAAGACATTAAGTGGTTAAATCGTAAAGCTATAATTATGCCAAATTTTTAGCACATGAGAGTTTTTTTCAATACTTATTCTGTATATTAACTGAAAATCATATTATTTTGTCAGAAGTGCAATATATGTTTTTTCCCCTCTAAGTAAAAAAATAAAAATTACCACCTTGTATACAGTTTAATTTGGTGACTTTGCCTTCCTTCATTAAAAACAAATACGTAGTGAAAATACTATTTTGATATTACAATAGGGAAATATCACATACTACGAATACCGATAAAAACATGTGAAATGGATTTAGAAAAATTAATTGCATTTTCAAAATCAATATGGATATTGTGGAGAAATGTTTTCATATTCAACTTTAAAAAATAAATTATTGAAAAGTATGTCCCTACAAAAACGCGACATGTTTGGCCTTGATAATTGTGACGTCGAGATTCGAGACGTGTTAAATTACAACAGTCACAAACAAAGTTAAAACTGTACATGAATCGTTACGTATTAGGGGCCTGGCCAATGCAATGGACCGTTTTCTTGGGAATTCTAAATGACAAATTTGAAAATATTATTCATGCTACTAATAGTATTTATTTTTTTTACTAAACAGTATTTCATAGACCCTGTAAAAAAAGTGATATGTCCCTTTCTAGCCTTTGCCATATTTTGAATAGTCAAAAAATATAATTTTCTTTGCATATTGTCCTTCGTTTTCTTTACTTTTTGTGTAGCGGAGGTTCTGCATTCCAAACAGGAAATATGACTATACAGCATGTTTCTTGGATAGCGTAATATTACCAGATATGGAGAATATTCTCATTGTGATGGAGTGCGGCCAGTAGAGATGAGTCTGTTCGGGAATGGTCTCATTACGTACTTCTAAGGACTGCGATTCTGTAATAAACACACGTTAATATAATAATGAGTTTTATGGAAAGCTTTTAATTTCCAATCCCGTTTACTATTATTTGCAAAATTCTTCCATTCTATTCGTATTTGCGTGTGAAGATAAAGGATCTGAGTTCGTAACAAGATGGAGGCATGAAACATGTACTAATTTAAACACCAAAGTATCAAATAAAAGTATTTTTTAAGTGTTAAAATACACATATAGTTTCCGGTGTAAATTAAAAAGCTATAAATTTAAGATTCTATCCAAATTATTTGTTTTATTTTTGTAAATGCCTAAATTTACAGCCCATTAAAATCTTTAATAAACTTTGCCTTTGTGTGCGTGGCAGAACATTTTCTAATAAATCATTCTAGTGTGCCTACTTACAAAATAAATTTGAGGAGCAAAAACTCAAAAAGTGATTTGTCCAAATTTGAAAAAAAAGGTTTTTTATCAAATTTTATAGTTCATATCTAAATCTATGAGAGAAAACTGCACTATCTATTCAAAATGCGTATTTTTCATTATAAAATACATAATGTCCTAAAGTTTATACATTGAAAAAAAGTGTTGTTAAACAGGTTTTTCTTAATTTTTCAAGCTTTATATTTATGTGATGAGCCACTTTTTGAATGTTTGCTCCTCATTTGAGTGTTTACTTGGTTCACCGACAGGCATTGACATATTAACGTAGGCTTATTAAATATCCAAACGCACTGGTCCATTCAAATCTCGAATAACCTTTGCTTTGGGTGTGCGTAACAATAAGTTTTTATATTAACCATCCAAATGTGTGTGCTTACACAAGCAAAAGTTGTATGTTTACTTGATTCACCGACAGATATTAACAATTAACATAGGCTGATTCCCCCGCAAGCAACTTGCCAAGACATATGTACGGAGCATATTGATCACGATATTGGAGAGACCACATCACTAATGATGAGGTTCTCAGCAGAATCGAAGGGAGGCACCTAATCAAAGCCATTTCAGAGAGGCGAGCCCAATGGATCGGCCACAATATACGCCATGAGGGTTTTCTGCATGACATAATAGAGGGAACGGCTGAGGGGACAAATTACAGAGGGCACTCCTGACGGAAGTATTTGGAGCAAGTGTGCGAGGATTTGAACTGCGCCTCAAACCGAGTTGAAGAGGGTTGCAGAGAAAAGAGACCAATGGAAGACAAGATGCAGGACTTAGCTCGAAGAAGAAGATAAAACATTTGAAAGCACTGTACAACCTGTTTTAAGGCAGACATTTTTTATACACAGTGCAAAATAACAACAAAATATAAATAAAAATAACAAATTGAAATGCCAAGCCTGGTCACATAAAAAACACACACAACCGAAGGGCATGTATGACAAAATGTATTTCAGGATAGATGTGTGCGACAGTACACCCTCTCTGCCTACCCCTATAGGGAAATGGTGTGATGGTAGTAGTAGTAGTTCTCTCTACCCAAACCCAATGAGGAAGTTCAGTGCGACAAGAAATTGGATATAAAAAATGTTTTTCTTACACGCGATAAAAATTGGAGCATTTACATTGTAGGTGAAGGTTCTCAAAAATGCAGGTAAAAATGAAGTATTTGAACTAAGTCACAAGTTTTGTGAATCAACCAATCAATTACAGTGTGGTGATAGATTTCCTGTTTCTGGGTTGCCATTTTGTTATTAATGTAATTTGTATAGATGGTGTACAGTACTGTGTTTTATGTTTTTTATATAATGTTTTCTTACTATTTCGGATGTATTAACTATGTATGATATTATGTATTGTCACAAAAATGTTTTTTTATGTTTGGTCCCAAATGAGTTTTTTTAATAACTCCTGGGAGTATAATATGTACTTTTTGTATTATATATTGAATTTTTAAACAAACTTGAAGAAAAAAAAGAACTGAAAAAATATCCGCTTAATACTTTATACTGTCCGTTATCTTTTAAAAAAATGTGTCCCACTGAAAAGCTTTTAGACTTAGTATAAATATATTTGAATAATTTATCTAGTGCCATTTTTGTGAGAATCACCCTGAAGGGCGCTGTACAATAAATAAATATCCTAACAAGTCTTGCAGCTACTGAGCGCATGGACGGTTGGAATTCTAGACCCCATTTACTAAATTTAGATATTTGATAACATTCACCTATTAAAGCTAGATAACTAATCGTCTTGCAGCTACAAAGTGCATGGACGATTGAAATTATAGCAACTTAAAATTATCAATAAATTTACAAAATAAACATTGAGCATAATAGTAAATTTTAAAAATGTTCATGCTAATAAGAGATTATGATATATAGGAGCTAGATTACAGCACGTCTTGCAGCCACAGAGCGCATGGACAGTAAGAAATCTAGCCCCTATTTACATTTGTTTTTTGACAATGAAGTTTGGCTAATTATGTTGTATTATTATTATGTTGTATATTGTAATATGTGTTTAAAAATACCAAATAAACGCTGTTCTGCAGCGCTGAAACTGAGATTATGGGAAAATGGAACCTTTAATCAACTTAAGTCCAGACAAATAAAAATGTGTTAATTTTACCTAATAATTCTAGGAAGTCTTCTAATGTTTGTGGATTTCGAACTGTACACACCAGATATACTTTACATTTGGTATTATTACGCAGAAAATATTGGAATGCATCGCAAAGTGGTTGGAAGACAGTGGAGTCATATACAACATCGGCCGCTAATATTATGTCTGGAATGACAATCTGTTTCAGGAAATCATCTGCAGCCAAGTCCTCCCAAGGCAGATTCATAATCCCTGGAAAATAAGGAACTTATTATTCTCAAAGCCAAAACAATAAAAAAACCTATCTCCTAGTTGTTCTAGGAAATCTGTGTTTTTTTTCTACTATAGTCTACTATAAATGATTGTGTGACTCTGCAACGTAATTTAGATAAAATGTTCCAGTGGTGCTCCACCAATAAACTTTAATTAAATATAAAAAAATGCCACATAATGAGATTTTTTAGAATAAAAAACCCAATTTTATTGGATTATTTGATGAGTAATATGCAATTAGGCTCAACTTCTGAGGTGCGCGACCTGGGTATCGTTTTTGATAAAAAATTATCCTTTATTAGGCACATAAATAATATTACTAGTAAATCTCTAAAAATGTTAGGCTTCATGTTACGTGTGACTAAGGAATTCAAAAACATAGGCACTTTGAAGTTGATGTATACTTCATTAGTGAGAAGCCAGTTTGAGTATAACGCTTATACTCTAACTGGCTTCTCAATATAATTATAAAGCTTCTCGGGTACCACTGCTGGTTTGAGCGCGAACAGATTTCTTCAAATGATATAGAGAACAGGCGGGTTTTAATTTAAATTGTAGGGTAAAAGACACTCTATTGCTATAAACATTAATAAAATATTTGAAAATTGTTATTCTTTTAGTATCTAGAAGCACTGTATATATATATATATATTTTAATTTGTAGGGTATGTATATATAGCATGCAAAAGTTTTAAATCAGGAACAAAAATACTCACCAATCTCCAATTCAGACTTATTTAAATGACATTTCAGTTGAACGCGGTCATCATTTTCATTAGTTTTAAACTTCAAGTCATTTTGAAAATTGAGGGAAACATTTTCTCGCAGTAATCGCAACACACCTGGGTGACAGTCCGTCAGCCATATTTGCTTTGGTCGGCAACACTTGCCAACTACCAGAGAAGCCAATCCGGCTCCAGATCCCAGTTCTAGAACATATTTGTTTTCTAACTCATTCTTGTTCTGTAAACACCACTCGGAGAGCACTAATGACGCCTGGAATTGATGAAAAAAATACATGAGTAAGTAGCTATCTGACTACCGTAACTACACCGTTATAAAAGGGGGCATCCTGAAGCAGGCAGGAGAAATTCGTTTACCTGGGAAATATGTTTACTCATCCTCATCATTCCCCTTTCCGCACCCAATTTTTAAACCAAATGCAGCATATTTCAATCATCTGTTACATGACGGTAAGGCGATCAGTCCTACACTTCAGGTACAGAAATAATGAAACACTGGAATTTAAGTCGACTTTAAAATCAATATTTCACATCCAACTTGCCAGGTATCAAACTCAAGATCTTAAGAATGGTACACAATGAGGCGAACATATTTCTATTTGATTTCCTTATTCAGGATTTTTATCCGAGAGCAGTCAGAGTCAAAAACACTTGTCCGAGGTTCTGGTTCCATATCACGCACAAAACTGTATGTTTAATAGGGATGGAGAAAATAAGAAATGCCGCTATGTTGCAATAAATTTAGAAGTGATAGAGCTTAAAAAATGAAGAAAAACTTATTTTAAACAACACAAAAGAAACATTTGGGCGAGTTGCGGTAGAGTCGGGTGCGAACATCGGATCTTTGATCCGTGAGTCCACAATACTAGCCAAAGACGATTAAAAAAGTTAGAATGTATGAACTTAAAGACATATTTTAAATACGAAACAACGAAGAAAAAAAGACTCGATTTATTGGCTCCGCGTGTAGTAATTAGTTGACATGATTAAAAATAATATAGGAAAGAATTCATTAGTTACGTAAACCTTGATGAAGACGCTTGTTTGCTTTGAAACCAGTAGGTGGAAAAAAAAATATATGGTGAAAAACAAAGTTGTTTTATTTATTTTATTATAATGAATAATCACAAAGTTAGAGCATCAAATATAAAAAATTAAAACAAATAAATCTTTACCTCCCAAGTACGAAGTCCTGTTGTTCCATCGGAAATAAGATTAGAGCTCTCTTTCAAACTTACAACAGTGTCTGCGGAGATAACATAATGCTTATAGCTAAACTCATCTCCGTTCTTGCTGGAATTTAACAAGTCGCAGTACGCTTCGTAGAACTCATCGTGAACCTCGATATTTTCTCTCTCCAAATAGTCAATTACTTCTTTTAAAAATGTCGCTTGATATGTTTTTTTCACAGGAAGACGCTCTACAAGTGGACATTTGACTGATTCCAATAAAAATGCCAGTTGTTCATCCCAAGTTAGAGATTTAAATATGATCTAAAATGCAATGCCTACATTAAAATCAACGCGTGAAATAAACTTGCGTGTATTTATTTACAAAACTGATATTACCTTCCAATCGCACTCTTTTAAACTTCCGCAACACATAAATTGTCTTGAAACAAATTCTCTATTTACGACCGGCATTTTGAAGGAGAATTATATAGAATCCAGGATTGGATTCTGGGAAAGATCAAGTTTCATAAAAACGCAATAAAAGAAGGGAAATGATGCACCTATTACATCGATGCATTAAGTGAACATCATAGTTTCAAAAACAAAAATAACCTAACCTTTCATTACGAGAAGTGGTTAAAATTTTAAATAATTGTCAAGATATTGAGATTGACGAACCGAAAAACGTGAAGTTGCACATACTTTAATTTGTTAATCTTTCAAATGATGCACATCGCCACAAATTATCAAGCTGAATTAAAACTAAACGAAACACTAAACGAACTATTTATTTTCGTGCCTGTTTCAACTTTCAACACCGCTGCGCAGCCGCTGCGCCGCCACAGATTATACCCATATTTATCTGTAGTCTGTGGTTATAGTTCCACATTATCTCTGATTATACCAGAGATTATAATTATACCACAGACTAAAGATCTAATCGCGCACCGGCGCACCATAGACAACAGGAACAGGACTACGGAAACAAGGCCTACCACAAGGAAATGACGCTCTCAAAGCAAGATGGCGACTCGTAGTTATCTGTAGGAAACAGGCAAATGCGGTACTAGCGCTTATTGCGTAAAAGCGGAACACAGGTCTGCCATAGATAAAACAAAATTTATGCTGATATACGCCAACGTCTGTCTCTACGTTGCTTTACGTGTGCACCGAGGCAACACTGGGCAAACAGGACAACACCACCTACCCAACCTGGACTACGAGGACAATACGATGCAGCTATTGGCCAGTGTTGGGGTGCCGAAAAAATAAATATCCGAATTTCACCATTTTTCAATTATGTTTTTTAATTTCTGAGAGCATATATTATTGAAATATCTATTATTATTTGAACAAATAAATCAATGCTTCTTCAATAAAAAACTTAACTTACAATAAGTCAATTTTAGGTATGCAGGTATTAACATTTTATATTTATCTTGCTGTATATATATCCCGATAAGTCTTTGAATCAATTCTCCATAATATGTTGCTGCCCAGAATTGAGCCTTGTATTATTTCAGAGCAACATGGATTTAGGAAAAAACGCTCCGCTGAAACAAATCTGATGATATTTTCTGAGTACGTGGCAAGAGCATTAGATAACGGTCATCAAGTTGACTGCTCTTATAATGATTTCTCTGAGGCATTTGACTATGTTAATCACGATATTCTCTTAGTTAAATTAACAAAATTCGGGTTCTCTCCTCAGTTAGTGATGTTTTTCATTAGCTACTTAAAGAATAGAAAACAGTTTACTTCATACAGAATATTTCAATCGGAACCATTTTCAGTTTATTCCGGAGTACCACAATGTTCAAACCTTGGTCCACTCCTCTTTACCATCTTCATTAATGATATCGCGAAGGTTATAAACATCTCGCGACTTCTTTTATTTGCAGATGACTTGAAATTATTCCTTAAGATAAAAAACCCAATCGACTGTTTGCGCCTTCAGTCCGATATAAATAATATCCTAGATTGGAGTAATATCAATCAAATGTATTTCAATATTTCAAAATGCGTAATTTTATCTTTCACTAGAGCATTGCGCACTGTATATCACAGATACGCAATGGGTGGCCACCAATTCATCCGTGTTTCAACAATTAAGGATCTTGGGGTAAATGATGAAAGCAAATTGACTTTTCATGCTCACGTCGAGAGAACATGTGACCTTGCACTAAATATGTTGGGTTTTATTCTCCGAACTGGAAGGGTTTTTGAGAATCCCCGTTCACTCAGAATTTTGTACAACTCGTTGGTTCGCTTGAGGCTTGAGAGTGCATCGGTGATATGGAGTCCGCACGAAGCGAGATACTCCTTCATGTTGAAGAGGGTTCAGAAAAAATTCTGAGGTATCTCTACATGAGGGAGTATGGTTGTTATCCGTGGCTCTATCCCACTGGGTTCCTCTTGGGTATGCTTGGGACCAATAGTTTGCAACTTAGAAGGGATGGGTACACTGACCCATTTTTTCGGACGGTTAATGGGTTTCATTGATAACTCGGCCATTTGAGAGAGTATCAATTTTTATGTTCCTGATGGCTATCTCCAACAGCGTCAGCACAGACTGTTTTACCTCCCGGTTTCCAGAACCAACCTGCCTCTGGTCATGCCGATTGGAAGAGCAGTCAAGCAGCTGAACATTATCACTTTGGAGATCGACATCTTTCACATTAGTGAAACTATGTTTAAGAGGCAAATACTCTTGCTATTAGATAGTATTATACCTTAATAATATCGAACCATTGCTCAAGGGTTCTTGGTTTGATATAAAGTTCCAATTTAACGTCTTAAATCCTTTGTTATTTGGTATGTTACTTTGTGAATAAATAATTTGAATTTGAATTTGAATAATTTATTATTCAGGACTTTCGGGACTCACGGCAGCAAATATTTTTTTTTTTTAAATTAACAAAACGATGTAAATGCAAATTTTTAATAAAAACAGATCATTGATTTTAGGAAAAAACAACAAAAAGAATTACTTGTTTTTATAAATTATACTCTGATTATGCTTATTTACTAAATCTTAACCGATTTTTAACCGCTGTTTATATGTGGACAATGGTCGATTCTTGGGACAAAACAATATTGTATTGTCCTCGTGTGAACCTGGCGTGAAATGAGGCAACAGCCCCACTACCTGTCACAGATTGGCCCATTTTATACTATCCCATAAATCTACACAGCACGATTAAATGCACGGGTTTTGCGACATGCTTAAGCGAAAATGAAGATCCATTTTCTATCAACAAAAAACAAACTTTAAAAAAATTACTATGGATAAATTATTTCAGTTTCGCGATATATTCGCTTTTCAAAAGTAATTAGCTTCAAAGCTGGATGATGGTACCCTATTAGTTTTTTTTTACATTTTCACTTTTGTAAAATCATTTTTGTTTTTAAAAAAGTATAAATCCGCTAAAGGTAAAAACGCACTAGGGCATGCGCATTATTACTTCGAGGATCCAACCGATATACTAGAGATGAAACTTGGGTTCTTTTTTATGACCCTGAATCAAAGAGAGCCTATGCAATAGAATGAAAAGGGTGCCCTAGCACCAAAAAAATACAGAGTTGCTCTATCTGCTGGAAAAGTGATAGCAACAATCCTTTGGGATTCAGAGGGAATTATTTTGATCGATTCCAAATGTAAAGACACCACTATAACAGGTGCATATAACACTGATATTGTACACCGTTTAAAGGAAGAAATTAAATGTAAAAGGGGAAATTGGCAAAAGGTATGCTTTAATATCATGACGATGCACGGACCACAAGGTGAGAGTTGCGGTTAATGCCATAACGTCAAGTCGTTTCAAAGAGATTGTTCACCCTCTACATAGTTCGGATTTGGCCTGCGATTACTCCTTGTTCCCAAATTTGAAGAAAAAACTTTGTGGAAGGTATTTTGATACCGATGAGTTACTCCAGGCAGCCATAAATGACCATTTTTCAAGCAAAGATAAAAGTTATTTTTACGAATGGTTAGAAAAATTAATTCTAAGATGTAATAAATGTACAGACGTTTGAGGAGATTATATTGAAAAATGAAAATAGAGGAAAAAAACTGTCTTTTAGTGGTTCATTCCACGAATATAAAAAGCATCACTCGTACAAACCTTTGTAATTTTGTAACTCACATATACTTCTTTGTACCCTTTTAGACCAATTTTTAAATTGTTGATTTGACACGAGAATATTATTTCATGATTGTTTTTGAGTCGATGACTACATACGATATAATTTTTTGGTACATTTGATTTTCGCAGTAATGCTTTATAATTTCTGGACTAGATATGAAGCATAATACTGATTATATTGCCTTTATTTAATTATCAATATGCAAAGCGGTGCAAAAAATAGTATCAAATGAATAGCAATTGATGGTTTTTTTAAATAGGAAGATATATTTTTTTTTCAAAGGCAGTATTATTAATTTCCTCCATCTTTGTTTCAGTCTTTTTTACATTTTTTGTTTTTGACAACAAATAAAACACATTTTTTATAATCATTATCTATTTCCTATCATAGTTAACTTGAACAAACACTATTATATTTATTAACAATATTCTTAAGAATGATTTATGATGTTATTATGACATCTATAAAGAAGTTTTGTTTAAAAGTTTTTAATAATGTTGAAAATAAATCTTATTACTGTAAAAACATGTTTTAATAAATGGTTGGATTAAACTCTACAAGTTGTTATCACATAAGCACGATATCCATTGGATGTCTATAGGTACTGATATCTGTCTAGGGAATACACAATATTATGTTAAAGATTATATTATAAAGTCCCTACCTAAGGCTATTACAATATCTGAGCATTGCCAACATATATATTATTAATCTCTATGAATTATTGTAACTACTCTTTTGCAATCATATTTGTATGAAATAATATTGTAAAATCAGTTACATAAAAGTCATAAAATGGACAAACTTTATGTGCTTGCGACAATCAATGTATTTTAATTATTTTTTTATCACATATTCATTTTATTTTGAAAATTCGTAATCTTAATTTCATGGCAAATAATGCAATAAATAGTCATAATTTTTTGATGATGTGGTAACATGGATCTTGAATTTAAAAATGTGTTAACATTATTGATAAACTTTGTCGACTTGTAAATGTTTCATAAACAGCAATACGCATCCAATTAAATATCAAAGAAAGATCTTTCAAAATTTTACAATTATTTACCATTTATTATTTAAAACTTTGATGAACTTTTGGAAAAAGTGTTCATACATATGAATTAAATACTGATTCTGATATTCATGAAGATCTGAAATATTGAAATGCATTATAAATGAATTATTCTTAAACTGTTGGATTTTTTATGTAAATTAAATGTGGGACTCAAACAAATATCAAGAAGTATTAATGCCAAAGCGATATTGAGAGAGTAAATGAAATAAGGGACATTTTGAAATAAAAACACATCAAGTCCTAAACAAAATGTTCCATCTGGTCTTAGGCCATTATTTTATGCTTAAATAGTAAGTTTAGCTACAACACGCATGTCATTTCCTTTTCATCTTCTTTGTACATGCTGTTTGATCTTATGGACAATATAAATCACTCTGTTTCCATTTTTCATGTCATAGATAGCTAATAAAATAACACTCTCATTTATATAACTATTTTATAAAAGTAATATGTATCCCGCAATATTTTTACAATACCTAAATAGAATTCACAAATTAAAAAATGTATTTCATATTTCACCAATCTCTGTTTTTCATTCAAACAACTTTCAATAACATAATATAAGAGTTTACTATTTTATAGTAAATGAAAAAAATGCCCTGCATTACGTTAAGTATAGAACAAGTCTCAACATTGTCTTAACAAAGGTATGAAATCCATTTTCGAATGTGTACCTACTAAAAGATTCCATTAGGAATTCCAAAATGATAAATAAGAGTACCTTATAATACCTTTATTAATTAAGCCACAACACATTATTGTTAAAGCTTGCCTACTAGTAACAACCCTCGGAAGAACCTTTATCGAAACAATTTAACGTTTGTAATTGTCATTCTGGATGGCCTTGGTATCATATTACAAGTCCATAAATATTATTTCCTCTATAAATATAATTAAAAAGTTTAGTTCATCGCATCATTTTCATAACTCACTATGAATATTGACATTAACAATGGTAATAAAATGTGTATGAATTTGCAGTTTGATCGTGTAATGTTTTTATTAATTGATTTTATAAAAACGGTTTGAATGGACTAACTAAATGCCTTTTAAAGTAAATGATAAAATAAAAAAAACAATAATAATATAAAAGAAGGCTGTAATAATAGTAATCTTGTAATAATATTTTTAAATGTGATAAATATACAGGGCCTTTCAGAGAAAATGGGAGTTCCAGAGCACATCATAATTTCAAGCTTTTATATTTTATTCGAATCCACAGGTAGGTAGTTATTATTGTACTTCAAATTGTTTGTACGTATATTTTAGCTATTTTAAACATCCATACCCTTTTGTGTTCTACCATCTTATATATTGTCTAACATTTTGAGTTATTCATTAAGATAAACTCTCCAATATTGGGTAGTTCTCCCTCCCCAATAAACCCTGTATAGATACATAATTATTTGTATAAACATACATCATGTAAATAAACTACACATAATAATAATAATGAGAACAAATACCATAACAAAAAATACCCTTTTACAAAGTTGACTAGAAATATTTTTAAAAAGGAATCACGGTATAGATTAGTTTTAGTTTCAGTTGCGTATTGTTTAAAAATATAGAATTATAAAAACTTAAAAAAAAATTAAAAATGATGACATTAGTCGCTATCCGATGGAAATAAAATATGTTTAAATGAACAAATAATTATTTTTCTGTTTCCCACAAGACCATCATACATTCTGTCTAAAAAATTCAGTACGCTCTTTAGATTATATTTCTAACTAATCGCACATTTTTGTTATCTACTGTGAAATGCAACATTGCATACAATTATGTAACTATTTTTATTTACAAACACGGTTCGTTTTCTATATTATGGCAATATGTTTACCAAATCATCAGCAAAATGCCATTTTATAAGAAACAACATGAATGCACTTATGCACTTATCAAATATTCTATAACACATGACTATGCAATGCACTACTCAGTGTAACAGTCATTTCATTAATAGTAAAGTGCTCTGCAAAATATTTGATTTTAGTAAAATATCAGGAAAACAGTATAAATTATGAAAGATATATTATTAAAACATTTATTCAAATAGGAAGGGATTAAATATTAAGGAGTGTATAACTGGGGAAATACCTTATCCTTTTTTCTTTGTCATTTTTTAAACGAACCTTTTACTTAGCCAGGATGTAATTCTCACACTTCAATCAATATAGAATGTTATAAAGATATTTAAAATCTTACCTTTTATCTATATCTATAAGTAATTCAGACACATCAATCGAGATACTATGATAAGTTCGTTGGTGACCCCTAATGGATTAGTAAGTGTACGTACATTAATTGTATCACAATAATTTCCTAGCCATTCAAATGGATATTTATTTGTTTCATAAGACACACAACTATGCTTATTATGATTAAGTGCTAAATGCATAAGCTGTTTACATATTTTATTATTTTAGGATAGGTGTATTATATCCTTTTATACAAAGTCAGAATTTGATAAAATGACAAGATTGTCACCATTTTGGTGATTGAATAAATCACATATTACAATGTAAAACCATTAAACCATCATATTCATGTCATTATTTTTCACTTTCCACGTAAGAAACCTTCTACACAGATCTTTTAATCTAAATTGACATTATTACAACAATCTAAATCAGCGATCAAATAATAATAATTGGTGCGTATGCATCTCATTTGTGTATTAAATTCAAAATTTCTTACATTTCAAGAGACACAGGAAGTTGTTGTTTTTAATTTGCACACTGCTATAGAAACTCATATTTTTTTACATTAAAAAAAAATGTAAGTTTTTTTTCCAACTATAAAATCTTTTTTAGGATAAGTTCATCATAATTAAATGATTGGTACAAACTTACATGAAAATATAAATTTGTATGGAATGACAAGGGAATACCATAAAAAATAAATTATTGGTATCAATATTTCGAAAATGTGGCCAAGTTCAAAATTGCAAAAATCAGGCTGCTTTTATCATATAAATTCTTTCTCAGAATCTCTTCCAGCAAAGATTATTTTATAAATACTTATTTTTGCATGGCTTTAGTTTTTTGGATATGGTTCAATAAAGTGAGATACTTCAAATTAAAGTCTCATCTTAAGGTATTATATTTTGACTGTTTGCAAGCAAGTATTAAAAAAAAATCTCATTACGTTTTTTCTGCCTTTTTACCACTCGCTTGATATTTTATTTGAATAAGAAAAATACATAAATATATATATAAATACAATGTAGTATTATTAGGTATAGTACTTAAAATATCTATCATACCACAATAATGCATTGCCAAATTTCAAAAAATATTTAAATTTATATTTAATTTACTCATTTAAAAATTTAAAATACCTTATTTTCAATATAAATGGTTACCTACATTTTTTGGAACACCAATGTTTAATTTTTATCTAAAACACGATTACAATATTATAACAACACGTTTACATAAAGAAACATATATGTTTTTTTTATAATTTTTATCTTTTTTTTTGTTATTTTTATGTGCACATAAATACCTTATATTCAAATATATGGAATAAAATTTCCCCTTTAAAGAAAGGGCATAAAGGTGCATAACTTTAAATACAATTTATTCAATAATTCAAAGAAGAAAATGTAGATGTAAAACAAATGTGATCTTTTAATGAGAAAATTATTGTTTTGTTAAAAATTTTATTCACCAAATGGCAAGGAATACTTTAATCTACCTTTATGAGACGTATGTTTCTTACGATACACATATGTATGACTAAGGAGTATAACTCCACCTGATAGGAAACCATACTGCTGCGAGTTTCTATAAAATTCTATTTCCCGTAAAATTATTTCTAACACTGTAAGCAATACAGATTACAAGCACAAACAAATAGCCATTTAATGTTTAAATGTAACATTCATATACTCTTGACATTGACAATCTTAATAAGGTATCCTTCTTAAACATATAACATTAATATATATTGGGCTAAATTATGCCATTTAGTAGTAATTTATACTATTTTAACACATATTTTAGTACAGTAAGCATATTTAAAGTACGAAATATCCTTTCAATGCTTAGCAAAGTCGAAAAACTAAAGAAATTACCTGTTTCAGTTTGAATTAACCTTTCATTAAGTGCGCACTTATATCGACAAACTTAAGAGGTTTTTTCGTGGTTACGACAAATTATGTCATCTGGTTATTAGAACAAAACTAACAGACGTAGAACATAAGCATTGAAAGGAATTTAAAAAATGGCATATGCATAATTGTGGAGAAAAGCCATGTGTGCTAGTGAGGTTAGGATGGTGCCAAGAACTGTCAACTGAGTGAGGGAAAGAGTGAAGGGCTCAGTTCACGACCTCAATCTCTCGAGGACAAGTCGTCGGTCACCATCACCTGCACGCGGCCTTCTTTTCATAAATGAATAAACATACGATTGTAAAATATGCCCACGGGGACAGCTTAGATGGTACCCACTTATTTCACTTTTGTTTGAAAATACATATGGTAAAATGCAGTAGCAAAGTGGTAAAAAATGTACTTTGAGTTTTAAATTGGCGACTTCTCTGTTTTTCTATTTGTGAATGAATTTCATCTCCTTTCTTTCGACTCGACCTTCAAGTGGTAGAGAGAAATATAATAGATTTATATGTAATAGCGTATTCACCATAAATTACCATTTCCAATCAACATTTTCGCAAATAGAAAATTAGTATACAAATGAGTGCAGGGGTATAATGACATGAATATGTTACAATTCTCTGTAAGATATACAAAATATGTTTACCTAAACAAATCAAGCTAAAAGATTAGCTTTGTAAAATTTCTGAAATTGTTTAAATTCCTCATTTTAATGGCTGAAAATTATAAGTATCCAAGAGTAGCATAGGTCTTCACAAACGGTGTATCCATTTTACAGGTTTCTCTGAAAGAATTTAGTTTTAATTAATACATTTATTTTTGACAATAGTAAACAATTGCATTTTTAATTATCATTGTAATTCAAAAAATACTTTGGAGTACTCACTCATCTTCCCAGGGACATATGTCATTCCCTTTATCATCCTTACGAGG
Organism: Micrasema longulum; assembly: GCF_059751315.1. Lineage (NCBI taxonomy): Eukaryota > Metazoa > Arthropoda > Insecta > Trichoptera > Brachycentridae > Micrasema > Micrasema longulum. The sequence continues at coordinate 177,058 of NW_028278721.1, read as the reverse complement.
CGTCTGTGTGGGGTCCGCGGGAGCAGGTGTATCTGCGCCCCCCCCCGAAGTGATACTTACAGGGGCTTCTTGCGGAGCTTTCTTGAGGGCTCCCAGAGTGGGATCAGCAGTCTCCGTGTCATCCTCCTCGGCTGCATCTTCCGACTCCGCTAACGGTGCCACTGCGACCGAAAAGTTTTTCTGCGCATCGCCGCTCATCTCGCAGGAATCGGGAACGAGGCTTTGGACAATTGTAATTTCTTCAATATCCTCTTTGAACGATTTCTCTTCTACATCCAGTAGGGTGGGCAGAGTGGCCGGGAGGGGGGCCGACGGAGTCAGGGGGGAAGAAGCGAGGGACAGAGTAGACATCAGTCCTATGGTAGAAGCCGAATCCGTGGTGCCTTCCGAGGGGTTCGGGTCCTCCGGGAAGGGAGACCTAGCTCGGTCGCACTCGCTCTCGGACGGGACGTCGTCCGATACAGAGCTGACGCTGATCACGGGGGCGATGGTAGTAGCGGCGGAAGAGACAGAGTAGGATTTCAGCAGGCCGGGGCCCTTTTTGAACTTGGCTTCATCGGGGATGTCGTCGCGGTCTCTAGCGAAGGGGGAGGGTGCCGTGGAGGAGTCGAAGGAGCGGTGGGGGAAGTCGTCCCTCAAGCCGGGGGCCGCCGTGGGGCCACGGCGGGGCTCGAAGGCGGACAAGCGGCGCGCGGGGGGCCCAGCCGGTTGTTGCAGACGCAGGCGCTCCGACACGTCCGCCACGGCTACGCTAATGTCCGAGGATGAGGAGCAAGAGTCCAGTGCCGAGTTGTTCCGGGAGCGTGCGGTGGGCTCCAGGCGCTCCGGGCCTCCCTCCCAGGGGCACACGGCTCCCCCGCCCCCGCCCCCGCCGCTCGAACCCTCTTCGCCGCCGCTGCTGCTGACCTCCACCCTGGTGATCACCAAATCACTATTTAGAACATGTCATATTATGAATGTAAACATTTTTTCAAAAAGTACTTTAAAGTCTACTTTATAATATTTAGAAAAAGTTGACATTTTAAATTGTTTTAATGATTTAAATAAAATATGCTTATAGTTTTCTTTAGAATAGTATGGTTAAATGAATTTGTTTTCAAATTATAATTCATTGAATCAATTATAAATTACTTAAAAAATATCGCGTGTCAAAGATTGTTTTATGAAATATTTTTTTATTTGTTTGTTTATGGGTAATGAAGGTATTATCTATATTCTTCTGATCTACTGTAAAACTTTTAAAAAACTGTTTTGTAATTGATCCTGAAAATGGTATCACAAAATAGAAATATGTTTGTAATTTTTATATGCTTCAGATTACTGAAGAAGTGCGGATTATTCAACCCGTATTTTATACGTTTATTAATAATTTTTACTGAGGTTTTCGACAAATGTATTGAAAATGCATGCACAAGCCAAACAAACAAAGATCGACATTTATATTAAAAGTGCTTTAGTTACATTAAAAATATTTTTCAAGGATAAAGGTTTTTATCTTTAAATAAATATATAAAATGCTATAAAATACAATTTATTATAAGGTAGGTAGGTAGGAGATATTTAATACAAACTTGACCCTGAAGCAGTGGTTTATTTGTATGGAAAGTTTTTAATTATAACAAAACTAACAAAATAAAAATATATTCCTTATTATGATACCACATAACCTGTTGATAATTTGCACATGCTTCTGAACCGAATTGAACATATTATTTTTGTTATATTCCTTTAAAATGTAGTGTACGTAATTTTTCCGTTCTTGATTTATAAATGAATTCTGCGGATTTTCTTGTGTCCAATCAAAACGTACTAAGATTATAAATTTAAAACCTTATAGTTTATTATTTTTCTTAAAAATATTATTGATTAATATTAGTACAATATATGCAAAGAGCAGACGTGAAAGTAAACAAACTGGTAGCATTTTAGGTATTTAAAATTATGTACAATCTATTTAAATTATTTTTTAATCTGAAAGCTTTTTTTATTGAACTTTAAAATTAAAACAAAGGATATACCATTATAATACCATTATTTATACCGAGCTGTGGCCACTCTAACAATACTATAAATAATAATTATTATAATAGCGGTTTCAAACAGAATTCGTCATTCAAAGAGATTTCATAGAGATATTTTAAACAATTAAATCATAAAAACATCAATCTTGAAACGAGTTGGTGGTGGGTACAACATCAATAGCACACTTGGTGAAACACATACATAATATTCATATTTCACATTGCTTGTAAATATACAAAAAAGTCTAGAATAAAAGTAAAAAAGGGATTTATTACTACGGTAATATTGGATTGGATAAATTTGCATGAAAGTGTGTCGTATTCCAGAGACATTAAAAAATATACTTATTATTATAATTTTGCTGGAGTATTCAAGAGACAGTTATTTATTATTTGCATATTTATTAGCAATGCAATATGTTGGAACGCATTAAAAAATATTTACAATAAAATGAAAACTATTTTTCACACTAGTGTATCAGACATTTGTTATATTACAATATTTATTATTATTTTATATGTGGGGATTAATAATGAAGAAGTCACAAAGTGTCCAAAATTTGACCCCATATTATGGATACTTTTAAATATTTTGTATTAGCAAAACGTAGTTTTTCTATGTCCTGGATTGTTTAAAGATATCATGTAAATAGTTATCTTCAAATCAAGGGCTTATGATTACCACGGTCTTTACAAAACGAGTCTATTAAAAATGAACTATTAATGGTAATTTTTAAGGTTTAAAAATGAATAATTATTATCGTTAATAATACACTGGCAGCTGTTAAGCTGATGCGTGTATATCAAGTGTACATGGTTATTAAACATTATAAATTGATGTGTGCATCTAGGCGGTTTTTGAACACTTTAACTAAACTAGCACCAATCACTTTCTCGGGAAGGCCATTCCATTTCTCCACAACTCGGTTTGTCAGGAAGTTCTTCCTGGGGATGGATGAGAAAGAGGTAGTATTAAGTTTCAGGAGTTGCACTATCCTGGATTCAAACTAAAGATATGAATTCTTGTTTTCTATGATTTATTTTGTTGCCCTTTAATAATAAGGAATATTTTTGCGTTTTTTTAAAAATATTTTTTATTTCCTTTTTTAATTACTATAAAAAAATGCCATTTAATCTTTAACAGAATATTTTACATTTTCTTTCTTATGTTACACAAAAATTATAACTGTCCATTATTTATTATAGGAGCAAAAATTCATTGACATTTTCTTGTATATCCACGAACAGGCCATGCCTTTGTGGGATTTTTTTGTTTACTATGTTAACTATTAATATGTATTTCATTGCTATGTAATTATGCTTTATTTTTTGTATACTCTGTTTTATCACTTATGTTTATTGTAAAAAAACAAAAAATAAAAAATAAAATTTTAAAAAATGCATGACCTCTGAGATGGCGGTTTTCATTAATAGTGAACGTTTTTCAACTTGAATTATTTAATATTATTATGGAATGAGCTATTCAAATGAGGAACTTCAGCCCTATGGGAAATTGGATACAAAAAATGTTTTCTTACGCGCCGTAAAAGTTAGAGATAAAAAAAATATTAAAAATATTTTAATAAAAACTCATTAATTTGAACGACGTCACTGGTTCATATGAATCGACCAATTATAATAGAGTTGTGTAAGATTTCCGGTTTACTTACCACCAACGGACCAATCAGCAGAACTGACCGAGAAGAAGCGGAGAGAACTTTAGACGTCACACGCGGAGTAATTTCAAAAATACAAAACTTTAAAAAACCATAACGCTCATAATACGATACACAAATATTAAAGAAAATTTTTGGCTTGGTTTAATAGTCTATTAACACAAATATATATTTTTTAAAACTGCTGAATTTCCTCATTGACACAAGTATACTAAAAATATAAAGAAAAGAAAACCAATCCAGTTCAAATTTACAGTCTAAAGGAGTCATGTAATTAAGTAGGTCTTAATAATGCTTAGTCCCTGCTATTGTAACACGTGTACCTTACGTGTAATACTATTCATTTAAAATATTGTCAAGATGTGGTAAAGTATGCGATTTTAATTGAACAGTAATAATGAGTTTCTAAATGGCTCAAAATTCTCGGGAATATTGCAGCAAAGTAAATTCAATATGAAAATGAGGTAGAGTTAACATAATTATTGCTGATAATATACGTATGTGCTATATGACTGACAAAATGTCAAGTAGTGCTGGATGCAAGGTTTATATCTCTGGAATAAGACTCATTTGGTGCTATACTGATAACATGAAAATAACAGTCAAAAGTTTTCAAGCTCATATACAGGGAAACATACAAACAAGTGTCGAGGATTTCATATTACGCTATAAAGTTGAAAATACAAGGTGTCTTGCAATATCAGCACGTCTTGAGAACTTACAAACTCGGGTCAGCAGCGACAAGATTCAGTTTGGATTGGCACGGAAGATCACCCCTGAAAAGTGTAATTTTACTAATATCACTACGCACTACTTGCAGTGTAAGTTACAGAATTATTGCATAATATTTGTGAGAAATGCCTCCTGTCAGCAGGGTCGACATTACTTGTGTGACTGTAAAGAGTGTTCTTATCAAACAAAGTTGGGACGTGATTGTCACAGGGCCGGTTTTAAACTTATATCTCCTTCAACAGTGAAAATATTCCCTGGACCAGCGATAAACCCACTTATATATTAACTATCGGCAATTTTCTACAAACAAAAAATCACTTTGGAATATGTCAAGCGGTAATAATTTATTCCGAGCAGTTGTTATGGAGTACTTGAAGCTGTTTGATGTTTGGTATAGGTATATTGTCATTGTGTCTTGACAAAAAGAGTCTATCTTATTCTTAGTTAAATTATTTAGAATTTTGCCAAACGAAAATAGCTTGTTGAAATCAGATGACAAAATGATAAGATAAAATAGTTTGGTGAGTAGAGATAATCTAAAAACAAAAATTATCATCATTTCCTTATCTGCTCCCAAAATTGCTTAAGGCTCTCTGCATTGGTGATCAAATTGCAGCTTGTCTTGATCATTTTTGTTACTCGTGATTTGTCTTACACTTAAATAAAAAATGGACTTTTCAAGGAATCGAACCCAAAACCTTCTCTCGATTTATTTTTACATGAATGTAGCAGTTCAGTCCGTAACACTCATCCATGGTTCTGGTTTTATTTCACATACAGAACTGCATTGTTCATCCGCTCGGACACATAATATAATATGTCCATTTGCTACATACGAGTACACTTACTGTATATGGAAGTGTATAATAGAAAACAGAATTAATTAACCCAGCCCTGTAATTGTGAACAAGCTCTATGGGAAATACGTGTCTTTTTTGGGTGATTCCGTGTAAGTGATTTCGTGTAAGTTCGATTCGTTCCGACATTTCGACTACCATCTTCAGGATAAACTGAAAGTTTGGTTGAAAAAAATTATCCGTTTATGTCCTAGTAATTTGTACCGTGTCGCAGTCGGCAGTAGGCACACTCCGTGTCATTTTTGTAGTGTGTAGTGCCGGGAACCATGTTGAGTTTAATTTTAGCCCATCGTCTCTGTTTATGTCATTTGGGTGTTTGTGTATTTCAGTTGCCTGTTTTATTATAGTGTGCACTGTAATCTTTGGTTCTAAGGCGAAAAAATGTCACGTGTCTATATAGTGTTCTGCTCTTGCAGATTTTTTAAGGTGCCCAAGTTTGCACGCTGTTTTATCTTCATCGATTCCTTTCTTTGTTGTGCGCCCTGTTTGTCCAATGTACACTTTATCACGTCCTTGACAGCTAAGTTTGTCAACTATTTCAGTTTCCGGGGGGCACACGGTACAAATTACAAGTACCTAATGCGACACCGTACAAATTACTAGTATATAAACATTTAAAATACATTTTTTCTACAAAATACACAGTCCGTGAAGATGTCTCCTGCGATGGAGGCTGAAACATTTCACTTACACGGGATAACCTAAAAAAAATACGTATTGATAACAGAGACCGTGAAAACCTACTCGCTTAAGTTCCACGAGGTTTTGGATTGTTACATTAGGTTTGTAATATTATTTTTAGTGTTCATGTGAATTGTGGGAGAAGTGATATAATTTTACTTATAGTTTAAAGAAAGCCATGCTTTTAATTTTCCTTAAAATTAATTTGGTTAGTTTATGTTTTTTCTAATAAACTTTTTTTTAATTATTGTTTCTTGTCTAAATTAATAAGCATATAAGCAGTTTTGTATTTTTCTAATTATACAATGTGTATTGCTTATAAAATAATGTCTAAATTAACTAAGTAACTAGCTACATAGTGTATTCAGTGAAATGTGAAAACATTAATTCATTTGTAGATTTCAAAATTATATAAAATATATAACCAAAGAGACAAACAAACCATTATTTAAAAAAATAATATTTTATTTAAAATTTATCACTAAAAATGTATAATCCAATAGAAAAAGTGAAACTCAATTAACCTACAGTGGTTTGTTATGCCTCTCTGAGATTAAAAAAAAATAATTTTAGATAGTACTTCAAGAATTGTTTTCATGAAAAAAATGTAACCTTTTTATTAAATTATAATGTAACCTTTTTATTAAATTATAATATTCACCAACTACTTTTTTATTGTTGATACTGATCATAACTTTAGGATTGTGCTTAAATATCGATACATTTTATAAATAATACTTATGTTTTTTATCCGAAGGAATGTTACCCCAAAAATTGTTTTATACAAAATTGCTATTGATGTTGCGAAAATTAAAATTATTTTAAGCAAACATGAGAATGCCATTGACCATGTATAATGTAAATCACATTATGTAATATTTATAGACTATCATAAATTCAATTAATCACCTTATATAATTATTATTCTTATCTGCACCTGGGTAGTTATTCTGAAAGCAAAAGCCCGCACAGAGAACCCATTTTTAACGCATATTTACGTACTAAATACACGCTAACAAAGCGATCTCTTCGCGCGCTAATACCGTTCAGAATACTATCCCTAGCTAAACATAATTACATACATACAATTAAGAGTTATTCGAGAAAACCTGGATAATTGTAATTAACTGTCAGATCTGGATAGTTTTCATACATACAGGTTATAAAAAAGGTTTAATCAAATAAATTTAAAAACCTAATCAGGTCAATCCCACTCATATCCTAAATGTTTAATGTGAAACACTAAAAGTTTTTTTTTTTTAAATATCTTAGTACCAAATCATCCAAGATAAACAATTTCAAAAGCTGAACCATCTGAGGTTAGACATCCAAGGCTAAATCATTTTGGAACAAATCCCTTTGAGGTCAAACCTATCCGAGGCCAAATCTTCTAAGGTCAAAATTTTCAAAGGCCAAATCATCCGAGGTCAAACCCATCGTTGGCTAAATCATCCAAGGTTATTTTTTTAAAGGCCAAATCATCTGAGGACAAACCCATCCAAGACCAAACCATCCAAGGTCAAACGCATTCTCTGTTTGGTGGAACTCTAGGTTAATAAAGTTTTCTTCATTGGCATACGATACCTATAGGGTATGTCGCTGAGGTTGGACTGGCTGTGGGAGTGCGGCACTTTCTGGTGGTGAGCGTCCCGCACGCCGGACACGGCCAGCTCGTGGGCGGAGCCCGACAGCGAGCGGTCGCTGCCGCGGCGCCGCCCCAGCGGGGGTCCGCCCGCGGGGTGCCCGGAGCCATGCTGCAGTAGGGCAGCCACGGGAGGGGCGGTGGTCGACGACTTTTTCTTGGCGGGGCCACCGAAACCGAAGAATCTGGGACACATAAATAATTGAATTGATAAATAAGAAATAACAAAACTATTGATATTATTTCATTGCTTTTTTAAAAAATAAATATTTGCGTTCGTATTAAATAATAAATACCCAAGTGTTTAAATTTTGTGAACATTTTGTTTTAGTCATGAATAACAGTGTAAGAAAATGGGAAACAAGGGCGAGGTTCGAACCTCGGACCTCCTGCTCCGGAGTTCGAGACACTACCTACAGGACGACAACGCGTCTCTTGTGACATTACCGGGTTGGTTTGTAGGTAAGATGCTAAAATCAGAGGTATTTAGAGGTACGCTCCCGCGGCCTGAGGTTTGAGATAGGTTGACTAGCTGCCTAATAACTTCTGAAGTCGGCTAGATCTTCCCATTCAAGTAAGATGTATTATAAAATCCTCTTGACTGATTTCTAAGTAGGTACTAACCCGACGATCTTGGGACTTTGGAAGGCCCTTTTAATAGTCACAATTCCGTCAACACAGTCTGGTTAGTCATTTTTGATTTAGGGATATCAAAAATGAGTTAATCACCAATCACTACGGAATCTTACAGATTCATCCTCCAGAAAGGGAGCAGACATGAGATATTATGCAAGTAGAATTCGGAATACAGTCGTCAGCCTTATCTCTGTACCTTTTTTTCTGAAGAGGTTGCTTGCCAGCTGCTATGAGTGCTTTATAGTGTTCTGAGCGGATGAAACGAGGGTAGCAATCTTTCTTCAGCAAGAGAGCGTAAACATGGTCGGCGGCAGCATCAAATGTAAATCGTGAAGGATTCTTCAACTCATGCTGCACTCGTTCCTGGGTCTTGCCGTCAATGTTGATTTCGCAAGGCGCTCCCGCAGCAAGAAATTCCCTAGAAAACAATTTATTCCGTGATAATCATGTTTTTTAAACCAAAGTAGCAATGGCAAACAAGACAACAAGGTTTGTCCTGTTGGAAATTTGTGAAAAAGGCATACGATAAGAATTTTATTATTTTAAATTTTATTGATAAACCTTTACGGGTTACAAACATTTAACAAAATATTTTTACTTTTTAAAATTCATATTCTACTGTTAATGATTATATTTTTAACACCTTTTGGAAAGGTTGTCTGGGTCTTTTGTTTAGTTTTGTCTGGTATTTTATTGTATAATTCCAGTCCCTGGCTTATTAGTCTCGATTGTCCTTGTGTCGTTTTAGAAGGTTGTGTATGATATTTTTCTGATATTCTCGTATTGTTTCCATGGTTACTACAATTTTTTTCAAGTTTTGGTTCTCTGTCTAATGTGCGGCACATCAGTGGCTAATTTATGAATAAATTTAAGGATTCTAGTTAAAAAGTTCAGTTACATTTAATTGCTTAGTTTGTTTAAAGAGTTCTTTAGTTGCTGCTAGATAGGGAGGTCATATACTAACTTTAATATTTTATTTTGCTGTATTTGTAGTCTGTTTATGTCGTTTTGATTTCCTGTTCCCCATAATAGTTGCATATAATATATTTTAGTTTTTACGCAAGCTTCATACATAAGTTTTTTTTTCCGTTTTTGGAACAAAGTTTTTGATTAAAAAAAAAAACACTCGATAATGTCGCCACTTTGTTAATTAAACTGTTGATATAAATTTTCCATGTCAATTGTCTGTCTATTGTTAGTCCTAAGTATTTAAAATGTTCAATTTCAGTTAGTCTTTCATTATTTATGTAAGCATCTACTTTATGAAATTTTTTTCTAGATTAAAAATGAATAATATTGCTTTTTTTTTCATTGAGTGTAAGTAAGTTTGTGTTTGTCCTTTTAGTCAACATAATTAGGTCTTCGTTTATGTCATTGTTTGTTAATACGTCTGTTTGATTTTTATAGAATAGTCCAATGTCGTCGGCATACATAATAATTTTTCCTTTAAAATTGTACAGGGATAAGTCATTTGTCAATCAAATATATTATAGTAGATCCAAAATAGATCTTTGTGGTACTCCAAAATTTACTTTTTGTATTTATTTTAATCCATTCAAAACCTAAAAACTATTATTAATTTCAAGAGATGTTATTAAAATATTTACTGAAGACTTTCGTCTTCTATTATTCAAGAAAATTGTCATGGGCTGTAAAAAAGTAATATAAACTCGGTGGAACTAATTAGACGTCGCATGCACACTAATGGGTAGTAAATGCCAAGGAAAAAATTAAATGTTCCATAAAATATAGTAAATGTTTTTGACAAAAGCTTCACTAGCTTAAGAGACTTATCAATAGACTATCAACGTAAGACAATTAAAAAAAAATGTGTATCGTATTATTTTTTTATTTAAACACTTTCTCATTTGTCCAAACCAATAGTGAATCAACTGCTCCACAAGTGTATGGCTTATGTTATGTTTTTGTTCTTTCATTGTGCGTTTTGTAATATAAATAATATAGATGTACATAAATTAATTATAAACATATATATGTAGTGTTTAAATTGTCTGGACATTTTGTTAATTATCTCTGTTTATTAAGTTAGTCTTCTTTGTTTATTCTCAATGCAAAAATATTAATAAAAAAAAGTATATTGTTAAGTGTGCTCGTCACGGGTAACCCCAGTGAGGTCACATTATTTTTATTATTAATTTTATTTTAAAATGGAAAAAATATGCATAAATAAATACAGTTTACATATATATGCATAGGGGCATATTGCCTTAAGGCAATTTTTTCATACCTATCCAAACCATTCAGTTTGAGAAAATCAGTGGTATGTGAAGTAGTATTACTATAGCTATGATTTTATTAAAGTATTGTTATTTTGAAAATCCCCACCAAAACATCGAAATTACGAAATTATCGTACATCGCCCGCAACGGACACGAGTTCAACTCGGTAATATTTTCTGACAAAAGTAAGACCCCGTATAATGAGGAAGTTCTGTGTTTTTAAAAATATTTTCTTATTTGTATACTATATACTATTAACCCAAGCCTAATAAAAAAATAAAAAAATACATATCGTTTTATCAGCGCTATGATTCTTTGAAGTTTTGTATTTCTGAAATGACTCCACAAGTGTCGTCAGATATTTTCTTCCGCTTATTCTCGGTCAGTTCTGCCGATAGTTCCGTTCACGGAAAGTAAACCGGATATCTCTTACAGTTCTTTTATCATCGGTTAATTCATATGAACTAGTGACGTCGTTTAAAGTAGTTCGTTTTTGATAAAATATTTTTTATCATTGTTTTCCTACATTTCCAGAAACATTGTAGCACAATTTAATGCTCTATTTTTTATTGCGCGCAAGAAAAATATTTTTGTATCCAATTTCCAGCAGGGCTGAAGTTCTTCATTGTAAAAACAAACTACTTTTACTCGCTAAACGTCAAAACACCCTAAATGTCGAAAAACATGGCTACCCCGAAAATCAAAAATCTGCTGCCGGTTGCTTCACTAACATGGGTTGATTATTGTAAACCCGTTTTCACTCACATGAACCTGTGACGTTCGAAATAGTAAATTTTTATTAAAACCATTTTTATCAATTTTTTAAAACGTTTTGGAGAAACTTCTCAGTACAATTAAATGCTCTAATTTTTACCGCGAAAACATTTTTTATAAAAAAAATGATATATCCAATTTCCCGTAGCACTGAACTTTCTCGTTGGCATTAAATCAAGTCACGGTATACTCACTCATAAATCTTGCTGACTTTGCGTTGTATCTGTGATTGCGCACTCCTCCGAAGGTCGTTGGCTGCCATCCAGAAGCGGATGTTCTCGTGGGAGTACTCCTTACGCAGATAGGCCGTGAACTCGTGCAAGCCGGTGGCGTCAGACACCAGCTCCTCCATCGATACCGCCCATCGTCGCACTCGCTTCTCGGTTGGGACCTCCACCCTGAGGTGAAATTACAGAACTGTGATAGAGGAATGACCCAGGTGTTTATTTATTTATATATACGCCCAATGGGCATTTTTAAGGATATTTGTGGTGCATATGCCCATATGAATGATTGTTATTTGTATTTAAAATATTAAATTCAATATTTGATCGTTCCGAACTGTTACAACTAATTAACTTGCGAGTTCCGGGCCGGGTTGCCCGATTTAATAAATTATTCTATGTAAATGTATTTACAACAAACTACAGTGCACACTCGCCAATAAGGAGAATTCATACATTTGCAAATGAATACGCAAATGACGTAGATATATTTAATATAACACTTTTGAATTTTAAAAGGCAGTGTATCAATTTACTATCTTCAAATTGTAATACCTAAATAAAACTATGTTGATTTCAATTGTTTACTGTTTATTGACTTATATCTGTATCATAAATTAGTATTTTTCTAACTCCTTCTAATTTTAAGATTATTTTGATATAACTTACTATATATATATATATATAAACAAATTAACTCCTGTTCTCCACTGCAATATATGTATGTATTATTATGTATCCCCGTATATTCTCTACGAACATTTAATGATTTTTATTTATTTATTTATATTTTTTTCTTTCTCTTAATTCATTTTTAATTTTTTGGTCCTCTTTTGTGTAAAATGTATGTCTGTCTTCATATTTAAAAATGCACTTCTGTTCTTTTCACTTTTATACAAATATGTAAAAATGATATTTTTGATATTTTTCTTTTTCTTCTAAAAATCATTTTTATATTTTTTTGCTACTTCTGTGTAAAATACATGTTTGTCTTTAATTGTATATATGTATGTAAAAACATGTAGAAGCCTGAAAGGCGTTTAAATAAATAAAAAAAATAAAAAAAATAAGCAGCAATTTAAATTATTTGTTTAAAAATTGCTTCTGGATTTGAATCACGAGAATTTAGTATATTTGAACTCCGAATTATTGTTGCATGTCTGCTATTTATATTTGATGTTTATATCCATACAGTGTTATTTATTAAATTATATTTATTTATTATGTACTAGACCATAATATTAAAATAATGTAAATGAATGCCTCGACACGGGTTATCTCAGTGAGGTGTTCATATAGAAAATATCAATTATTAAGGTAATTTCAAAAAAACCCTCAACATTCAATAGAGAAATTCTTACATGACGCACTATTTATAAAGTAAATTCCATTATACGAATTTACAAAGAAGAAAAAATGAAAGAATTTAAGATGAATAAGTCACTCAGATAGCAAAATAATATCAAAATCCCTCAATTCCACACAAGTCATGGTCAAAACGCCTTTGTCTTCAAATGTATAAAAAAATACAATAATCTTCCGAACGAACTAAAATCGATTAAAACTCATCATTTTAATTCCCTTTCCACACCTAATGGTGCATAGAGCACTGCATTGGTACACCAATCGCAGGTATATTGATCATCTTTGTTACATGAAGGTAAGATGATCAGTCTTACGCTTCAGGTACCAGTCCAGGGACTATGAAATATTTTAGTGTGAAAACACCCTTTAAAACAAATATGTCGGGAATCGAACCCGAGACCTCTTGCATGGCAGGCTAACGCGCTGACCATTACCCCACGAGGCCTACCAATAGCAATGCCAACAATTTTATTGTTCTAAATGACCTAATAACAGTTGGATATAAATCTCTCAATAGAAGCAGCTTTCTTCTACCAGAACAGTTAAAAAGGTATAGATGGAGAAGAGGAAGATTTACATAGTTTATCGAGGTAAAACTTTAGGAAACTACAAATATTTAAGTATGACAAACTGTTGTTTTACTTGAAGCGAATCAAAACTCACTTCGGATCATTCGGCAAAACATTTTGCCGTGTTAAAGCAATACTGTAATTGTTCGTAGGCAAGTTCGTATGTTAAAAGTAAATAGCTTCATAGTTACAGCGAGCTGTTGATCTGCCAGTAGGTGAGGTCGTCCGTGACCCAGGGGTTGGAGGGTTGGGCGGCCACCAGCAGAGGATCGTACTCCGCGAAGGTCTCCGCGTGCTGCAGCAGCCCATCTAGCGCCACCGATACCTTGACGCGCGTGCGGCTCAGGCAGCCCTTCAGGAACTCCACCTGCAAGGGAGACGCACTACTTACTGATTCTGTCCAGAAGTTCAATCACAAATAACTATCGACGTGCTTAAAAATATGCTAAGCATTAGAGCGATCACAATGAACATGCTTAAGTTATCGCGGTCAAAAGTCAACGCTTGTGTAATCTCTAAATCAACGCTCGTATCGGTTTGTTTTTTGTTTTCCTCGTAAATAAATACAGTTCACTGGCGAAAAATCGGTATTTACTACAAAATACAATACAATATTTTTCATTTGTAAAATAGTAAGGAGTATCTAATACAAAAAAGTGTAAATTAAATTACAACTACTATGGCGACTGGTTTTCTTGACATTTAGCTTGCTAACCGCCGGCTAAATGCAATGAATAGCATGAAAAATAACAAATAAATAAATAAAACAATAAAAATAGCAGTTTTGGAATATTTTCCATATTTGCACCGGTGAAATTCAAATATGTGATTGCGCAGCAGGATTGTACGTCGCGAAACGCTAATATTTTGACATTTAATATTAGGTGTTCACGGATGTTCCACTGTGATCGCGAATACGTTAACAACCACGATGAGAAATTGTGATCACGTCGTTTATTAGCACGTCGATAGTTATTTACGATTGAGTCACTGATGAAGAAACGGTCTATCGAAAACAAGAATTACTAAGCTCCATGAACAATTTTTACTTGAGTCATGTTTCGGTTGTGAATAGCCCTATTTATATATAATTTTTATTTACGCCCATTGGGCAATCAAAAGAACTATATATTTCATTATATGATTGAGACAAAAAGACATACTATAATATAAGTAGAAGGACAAAAATATAGAAAATCGTTGAAGTAGCATAACGAAGAAATGCGGTCTCACTTTTCTTCATACAAACGTGTACCCGTATTTTCACCTTGGATTATGGCACTAGAGCAATGATTTCTAGATATTTACCGTTGGCGTGTCTTTATCGTTTTGCTTTTTTAGTAAATCGTTTCTTACGGCAGCTAGGACCACCCAAAAAAAAAAAAGCGCCCAATTTTATCTGCCGTCTTCAGACGTATGTTATACAAATATGACATATTAAAATAAAGTTATTTTTATCTTAAGGATCATTATCAACAAATTTTCTTTGGGTTAACTAATGAGTTGATATAATGCTATTTTAACGAGTTTAAGTATTTTAATGAGTTTACGAAGGATGAGACACCAAAAATAAAATAAAATACTTAAACTCATTAAAATAGCATTATATCAATTCATTAGTTAACCCAAAGAAAATTTGTTGATAATGATCCTTAAGATAAAAATAACTTTATTTAATTTACTTACATATAACTTTGAATTATGTATCCTTACCTCTGTTCTGTATAAATACATTTAACTTTTAATAAATTTTTAATAAAGATACCAGTCTCGAAGATGTCGCGAAAGCGATGAAACCGGTCACTGGATATTCCAAATTTGTGGATTAAAGTATCACTCGTGTTTTATTTATATAATAAAATGAAGAATATAAATACTATGTGACATCTCTATATCCAGTACCTATAATTATACCCTTGTGAAAATTAGCGCATTTGGTAGGTAATTGCTCAATGGTTTTTTTCTTCTTTGTGTATGAAACTGTCATAAATTTTAATCATTTTTTTAAGTTTTTAAAAATATTTTTGCTTTGCAATTTTATTCTAGGCTAAGAGAGACCATATTACCCACACCGTCTTTGGTCCTCGCGTGTGAAATAGAAGTAATAACCCGGTTTAATTGGCTCTGCCCGACCAAATTGCTAAAATTACTAAATAAACGTGGGTTATAAAGCGGGAAACGCGAGAATACGTAGCTACTTCTGCTTTATACTTTAGCTTACGGCCACAAAACCCGCACGAGAACATTACAATAAAATTAAAAATAATACCAGCAGTATTTCGGTTATATATTCATCATCATCATCACATGTTCTTCCAGACACAATGACGCATCGGGCACCGAATTTTACATCAAATGCAGCGGATCTCGCTTTAGGCGCCAACCCATGATTAAAGATTTACCAACTTGTTCTTTTTTAAAACAATTTTCCGTCTTTTTAATTTTCGTATGCCCATAATGATTGAATTTTTTACCCAATATGTTAGCGTGCTTATTACATAAAACGCTATGTTATAATAATATGTACATACGAGTATAATTTTTTTTATACTGTTTTGGTTTACCAACTGTATATTCTTAAAATGTTTAATGTTAAATTTAAAAACTTAAGTATATCGTAAAAACATTCAAATTAAAAAAAGTTATTGTTCGATGTAGCCACCTTTAGCGCGGATAAAAGCATCGAGTCTGTCCAAGAAGGCTTCACACGCTGCACGAATGTGGACTGATGGTATTTTGTCCCATTTTCAGCGAAGAGCAATATTTAAGGCGTCGACCGTCTCATATTTTTTAGCTAATACTTTGGTAATCAAGGTTCGTAGGTTTTCACGGCCTTCAGAATACAGATAGTGTTTTTCTGGGTTATTATGCCGTGTTTGTGGGCTTTGTATTGCCGACGTTTCGGAGCACATTGCAGTGTCCATCTTTATATACTGACAAAAGTATTAGAAAGTAATGGCTATGAAAAGAAGGATATAAAAAGAAGAATAATGTCGGTAACAAATCCAAAGAATATTTCCAAGATGGATGATGCTAATACGGATAAAAGAATAGCGTTCCTTCCCTATGTCAAAAATGTCACGGATAGAATTGCAAAAACGCTTAAGAAACGGGACATAAGGACAGTGTTCGGTACGACCTCAAAAGTAAGAAACTTACTAAAATCAGTAAAAGATCGGGACCCACTTGAAACAGATGGAGTATATAAATTAAATTGCAAAAGCTGTGAAACAGTCTACATAGGGCAGACTGCCAGAAACATAATGACAAGAATAAAAGAGCACAAGAGTGCATGCAAGTTGGGCTACCCTTGATAAATCAGCTCTTGCAGAGCACTACATAGAAACAGGGCATATTTTCTCATTTGAGCCAAATGTCCTTGGACAGCCCAAAAATCATCAAGCCCGTGTAATAAAGGAAGCCATAAAAATATACAAGCATCCTAATAACATAAACAGGGATGATGGGTTACGACTACGAACCTCATGGTACCCGGTGCTTCCAAAGCCCACGGTACAAACTCCACACACTTAACCACATACATTGCCTGACTGCGACACGGTACAAATTCCTCACAATTAAACACACTAAAAACTACACTCATACATTCAGCACTGAAGATGGACACTGCAATGTGCTCCGAAACGTCGGCAATACAAAGCCCACAAACACGGCATAATAACCCAGAAAAACACTATCTGTAATACTTTGGTCTCTAGAATGGACCATATGGAAAAGTCCATTGACTAAAAATAGCATTTTTAAAATTCATACATCCCTAAATTTTACATTTGAAGCACTAATGAATAAATAACCGAATAAGCAACATTTCTTTTGGTCCACTCCTGTTTAGTTTCGAACGTATCCATCTCACATTACCATACTATCAAGACAAAAATACCAGATTTATTATTTTTATTGACAGCATACTGATAAAATAAAATAGGAAATAATGTATTAGTTAAGTATACCCCGAGAAAGAAGCTTGTTTACTTTTCAAACCGGTCGGTGAAAAAAAAAAATAGTGATCAAAACAAAGATGTTTTATGTATTTTATCACACATATCGTTTCGAGCGGCTCATTGTCAGTTATTGCAGTACAAAGTTCGATTGATATAAAATACGAGAAAAATCTCGTAAAAAGGAATAAAGATGAATAATTTATTTGCCCTTCAAATGGTTGGAACATACTTAAGTAATCTTTATTGATTTTCTAAAAATACATTATAAAACGCAAGGGAAAGAAATTTATACGGAAAGCTGGAAACAGATTAGTGGAACCAGTAGGGTAAAACCGGGTAATACCGGTCAGGGGGTAATACTGGTCATTACAATACCACTCGTATTACTACGTTCCTGCGCACGCACACACATAAAACGGTTAGCGTTACTATATTCCGTGCAGCTGCACCGACTGCCGCTTAGTTCCCAGCACACGTTTGGGATGAATATGCATCAATTGTTTTCTCGTAATTTAATTTGAATTTAGTATTTCAGAATGTCTAAACACAAACAGACCCCGTTCAAAGGCATCATGGAGCCAAGATCGGTTACACAAAACTTTTACGTGAACTAATGGATAAAAGGAAACCAATTAGAGAAGCACCTCGATCTACTGGCGTACTATTTTCAACGCTTCAAGAAAGACTGAAAAACAAGAACAGCTGGGAAGACATCCAGTCTTCACAAGAGAACAAGAAGATGAAATGGCTTCCCCGGTTAAGTCCTTAGTGACAATATTGTATGGCTGCACTTCGTTTCAGATTAGAAAAATTGGCCTATGTATAAGTTCTAAAAAAAAACAAAACTAATCATAATTTTAATAAAAATTTTGAATTAGCTGGCAAGGGCTCATACTGATTGGTCCGGGTATGACTCTCCTGAGGGCTATATCTGCGACTTATATCTGAACAAAGCTTGACCGGTATTACCAACCTAGTGACACCATGGCAGGTAATATGCCATGGTGTTTAATTCCAGTCAAATCCGTATTTAAAAAAATTATTATTATGACAAAATTGTATAACGTATTGATCTCAATGATTGTAATTATGTTAGAAGAATACTGAAAGTATAATTAGTATAAAGTTTATTAAAAAAATATTGATTTTTAGCTGATTTGTGATTATTTCTCTTTGAGTGACCGGTAATACCCGTTCTTACCCTAATATGACTTAATATACCAAGTCAATATAAGGGGCTTAAAAATAATAAAATGGTTTGATAAAAGCTCAAATTTAATTTCTCAAAGGGTGATTAACTTAAAAGTTATTTTAATGTATCTAAATAGCAAGAATATTAGGTTGCCTCCTTCCAAGCCAAGGGAAGACATATTTTCCAATTGAAACCAAATGTAACGGAAAAGCCTTGGTTTTCCAAAGCAATTCTGAACGAATTTGAGACATCTTCTATTCACAGGATGCGCACTGTTGTACTGGTTCTTACCTGTTCAGAATCCATGTCCGGGACTCTGCTATGTGCCAATGTCAGCTTAAGCAGGAAGCTCTAAATCATGTTTTTTTTATGCCCCATAAATGATGTTATCCGGAGTTCCTATCCGACCTCTCTGATATCAACGTCCCATTCTCTACTTATATTCTAACTCTCATGTCCCCCCCTAATAAACATGTATTCAAAATTTTGTGCAAATATCTAGTTATAAAATGTATTAAGTTGTACATAAGTTATATATATAAATCGGGTTGTGGTCCTGTGACTAGTGTCTCGGACTCACGGACCAAAGGTCTGTGGTTCGAATTCTACTCTACCCCAACTTGATTCCATTTTCTAATAGTGAGTGTTTTACAACTCGTTGAAAATGGCCCTCAAAATAAAATATTTGGGTAAATCATAAGAACGCAAATATTTATTTTTCTTAAAAACACACTTACTTGTATTTAGCATGTGTAAATATTTAAATAAACAAAAATATGAATATTATTTATGCTCGAAGCATTAACTTTGTGGTCAAACATTTTTTATACAAATATTTACTAACATTAATTAAAAATCTGAAACTCGACACTGGTTAGAACACCCCAGTTGAGAGGTGAAAAGGCAAAAAAAGAAGAAGAAGAAGAAAATGTATCTAAAGCACCTATTTTCGAATATACAATTTTAAAATACATATATTATTCCGCTTCCAGAGATAAATACACAAAAAAATGTAAATTAGTTTTGATGATTGCTGGGCCCTGTTTACAATGGGAAGTAAAGAGTTATCTTCAGTGTAAAATCGATATTTTCGCACGAAAATGTGTATATTTGTTGAAAATTGAAGTGTCATCGTCGGAAACCTGTAATTAAAGGCGCCTAATTTTTTTTTATTGAAAAATTAAATTTTTTATATAAATAATTCAATTTTACTTTGTGGACAATAAGGTAATATTTCGTTTTTTTTAAAACATTTTTAAAGTAATAATGGTCTATGCATACTTCCAAAATAAACTAAACACATTATAAACTAAAAACGTCACAAGTTACAGGCCACGCGGCGTAGTCACGAGCCATAACATGCACCTGAGTACAACCGAATGAAATCCGACACATCCCGACCGCAGGTCTAAACCGAAATCGCGGTCGAAACTTGTTTTACTGGCTGAAACTGCCGAAACCAAAACTTCCATTCGTCACTAAAGAAATTATTAAAAACATGGACCATTTTAATACGTGTCACCATTTACTGTGTACATCGGGAATGATATTGCAAACGCTTTCGTGGCCGTAGAAAACACTTTTATCTCGCGTATTTTGTATGTAAATACACGAGATAAAAGTGTTTTTTACGGCCGCGAAAGCGGTTGAGAATAGGCCTCCGTTAAATGGGTTAACAATTATAAATATAAAAATTATTTTTGACTTTGTGGAATGACATTTTACATTTATTTATTTTTAAATTTGTATGAACCGCTTTAAGTTTAATCAAGAAACGGGTATATAAATGATTTATATAGAAATTATAAAATCACAATTATAATCAAAAAACGGGTATAGAAATTTTACATATTAATAAATTGGTCTTCGTGTAGACAATTTTGAAAGATTAGAAATAATAAAAGGCATTAACTAAAAACATTTTAAAAAAGGATTCATATAATCTACATTTTCTCTCCTTTCATTCATCTGTTTCTTTCATAATATAAAAGCGACGTATAACAAGTCCTGATGGTGAGGAAGTAACCTTAAAACCGGTCGACGTACAACTCTAAAAATAATGTGGTATATAACATTTTATCAATAAATAAGTGATAATAAAATAGATAGTAATATATATAATCGTTGAGCAAAAAAATATTTAAAAAAAACATTTGGTTGTATTATTATGAATGGAGAGTGTATACACATAAGTTGATAAAGGAGATAGTGGTTTTTGACGACAAAGCAATTTATCAGACCACCTTTATCGACAGATGTTGCGTAAAAGACGAAGTTGGACAAATTCTCGGTAGGTGACATCGCTGAAAGATTGATGACTGACATTTTTACGAATTACTAACGCCATTTATATAAGTTACATTCGACCTAATAAACGTTCGCGGAATACGTAAAAAAGGCCAAATTCGTGGGGCCTTATTTATAAACCTGGAATAAAATTACGCATAAGCATAGTGGTAGAATACGGATGAGAATACCATCCTTATTCTACCACTATAATAAGGATGGTATTCATATCTGCATTCTACCACTATGCCTCGGCGTAACTTTACCAAGTTAATGAGTAAGGTCCCGTTTTTATTGAATTTGATTTGTTTGATTCATCATCATCATATCCTTATACGCACCAAGTGGTACCTCCCCCATCTAACAGCAACTAAAGAACTCTTTAAACAAACAAATCAGTTAAATTTAACTGAACTCTTTGAACAAAAATCCTTAAAATTTATTCGTAAATTAGCCGCTGGTGTAATTATAGACGATAAACTAAAACTTGAAAAAAATTGTAGTAAACATGGACACAATACGAGAATATCAGAAAAATATCATATGCAACCTTCTAAAACAAGACAAGGACGGTCGAGACTTATAAATTAAGGACTGAAATTATACAATAAACTACCAGACAAAACTAAAGAAAAGACTCAGACAACCTTTTCAAAAGATGTAAAAAATATTATCATAATCAACAGGATATGAATAAAAAATTAATATTATTTTTGGAAAAATGAATGTAATAATCCGTTAGGGTAAATATATACTTTTTTTAATGTTGGTTTCTTGCTTGTTTATGCAGGAAGCTCCTACATCAATTGGAGATGATAAGAAAACGGCGTTATGTTTCGATGTGTATTTATTCCATATTTAAAAAAAAAAAGTATTTACACAATAATCTTCAAACTAAAGTCCAGCTGAATTGCAAATAAATAATTCGTCAGCAGATTCTTATATTGTTTTCTATGTCTTAAACTTTTATTTTAAAAACATTACATGATAATATTTTACCATATTTAGTTAAAAATTAAGACTATCTTTTTATTTTGCATTTCCATTCCATATAATGAATAATATAATACATAATTGGTTAAAGAGCCATCCGAACTGAACTCTTTTGAAACACTTTGACTTTACTGAACTAGTCATGATAACTAGGCATTACCTGCTTATATAGTAGTTGTTGAAAGTTTTCTCCTTACTTCCGAGTAAGAAATTAAGGTCATATTTTTATTTATATCCCTACAGAGATGAGGTAGAATCTTTTCAAATTCAGGATTATGGATATATCCATAATCCTGAATTAAAAAAATTCTACCCCATCTCTGTAGGGATATAAATAAAAATATATACCTACTCCCCCTTGGGAGAAATCCAGATTTGTGTATGTACAAATACACGTACCAAAATAATGTTGTGTAATAAGATCTGGTCAAATATATAAGTAAAAATAAATTGCAGAGTCATCTGCAGGCGATTACTAGTACTTAATTTAACTCGGAAGAGTCTTAACTACACAAAATAAAGTAATCTGCTAATTAAAATACTTAACTTCAATATCAATACAAAGATGGCGCTCCAACTCGCTTGTGAATGGTTTCTCGTTTAGCAACATATATACAAAAATCAAAAATGTTACCTGTGTGGATATTCGCTAATAAGCGGAATGGAGAATGTTGTAGTACCTACTTAAAGTGGCCACTTAACCCAGCCAATGACAGGTCAGAAGCCCTGTAAACGCTCGAATATCCATAATCCTGAATTTGAAAAAATTCTACCTCATCTCTGTAGGGATATAAATAAAAATAGAGGGACTTGGGAGAAATCCAGATTTGTGTATGTACAAATACACGTACCAAAATAATGTTGTGTAATTAAGGTCATCTTCCATTTCCCTTAATATCAGCAATTTGACATCCGTGCTAGGAAATTAGTATGTTGGATATTCTAATTATTTTGTTGTTTATGTATTGAAAATGCACGCTTCACCTTCTGCACCATCCTTAAGACGGTGTAGAGGTATTATTATGAAACTCTTGATACTACTTGATAGTAGCTATTTGTTTGTTCATGTAAAACATATTATGATTGAATGGATTTAGTAAATGGAGATAGTTTGAAACAGGTCGAAGAATTTGTATATCTGGGTAGTATGTTTACTAGAGATGGAAATATGGACAAGGATATTGAAAGGAGGGTTAGTGCCGGTAACAGAGTTAATGGTGCCTTAAAGTCTGTCGTAGCAAATAAGTGTCTATCGCAAGAGGCTAAATTAGCAGTTCATAATGAAGTTCTGGTACCAACCCCAATGTATGGAAGCGAAGCATGGAGTTGGAAAAAAAGGGACAAAAGTAGACTGAATGTTGTTGAAATGCGATCCCTCAGGCGAATGTGCGGAAAAACAATGTATGATAGGTGCCCTAATGTCGAAATTAGAGCAGAATGCAAGGCTGAGTTAAGCATTATCGACAAAATTAAGAAAGGTCTTTTGCGATGGTTCGGTCATGTGGAGCGAATGAATGATGAAAGAACGGCCAAAAAGATTTATGATGCGAATGTGTCTGGTTGTAGAAGTCGAGGAAGGCCGAGAAAGACATGGCATGATCAAGTACAACAAATTCTTGAAAGTGGTCATGTGAAAAGTCGGAATAATCGACGAGCGTGCATGAGAAGATGTATGAATGTGAAGGAAGCAAAGGAAGTGTTCCAGGACAGAGTGGTGTGGCGTTCTATCCTCTCTGCCTACCCCTCCGGGGAAATGGCGTGATGGTTAGTTAGTTAGTTAGTTAGGATTTAATGGATTTAACCTCAAGGAATAAATACATAAAATAATGCAATTTACTTACAATTTTTGGTTTATTACACACGAAAATATAAAGATTACACATATAATATTTTAGAGTAAATTTGAGTACGTTTAAAGACAGAGAAGGGCAAGTGACGTGTTACGCGCCCTCATATAGGTTCATTGGGCACTGTGGCCATAGACAACAACTCTCTGGTCCCCACACACTTTCCCCCCAAGTGATAACGCTATGGAAGAAGAGTGGGGGTGGTCTCCAGAATTTAATAGGTCAGGTGGTCAGGCGGGAGTGGGCTTGGTTTCGTAGAGCACTGCATTAGTACAACAAACGCGTGGCATCCTCATCATATTTAAATAAAGGCTCGGTGATCAGTCTTACGATTCAGTCGTTAGTTCAGGGACAGCAAAATATTACAGCGCAAAACCACTTTTTAAAATTAAATTATGAAAATTTTCTCTTGTTTGAGAATTAATGAAAAAAGTAGAGGGGATGGAGGGAGGGGATAAGCTTAATAGGTTAATCAGTTAATAATCTTATTTAGTGTAAACCTTGCCGGGGATCGAACCTGGAACTACGAGGCCAGCCTTTCTCCTTCGACTTCCTTTTTCGGGATCCATCGAATCAAAAACGCTCGTCCACGGTTCAGGTTCTATTTTTAATTTAAAGCTGTATTCTTCACCGGTAGAGACACAGAAAACTATGTGCGTTAATAGGAATCACCCGGAAATCAATTCTCAGGGTCAGCAGATCGTTATAAGGTTATAAGGACAGTGCAGAAATTGAATCATACATTTCCTGCATGTAAACAATTATTACCAAAATATTCAATAGTCATGAAAGCAATTTAGAATTATTTATTTCTTATATTTAGATATAATAAGCAATAAACAACTTAATTGAATTAATTAATAAGTGCAAAATGCAGAAAATTTTTATTAGTCTTGAACTTTTAAAAAATTCACAACCCTGTCCATATCGATGTGCTAACTATAATGTTATGAACACTTAAAGTACAAATAAATAAACATATTACAACAGAGATGAAGAAAATTTTAAAGAAGGCAATATTGAAGTCAAGGCGTCTACAAATTTGGACAAACTCAAAATATTGTTGATAAATCCACCCGGTCCATGAAGAAGTATAGAAATTTAAAAAATAATAATTTCAGGCGTTGCCTAGTATGTACGTGAAATAATTCAATTAGATGAATCTCAATCGCATAAATAAAGGTTTCAGCTCTTTAACTTCACAAACATCAACAGATGAAAGAATTGAAGTAATATAGATGCTCAAATATGAGCAAAATGGTGAATGTTACACAGTGTGTAAAGTGGCCATTTAAACCAGCCAATGACAGGTCATAAGCCCTGTAGATGCCTAGACTTCTATATTGCCTTCTTTGAAATGTTCTTCATCTCTGTTGTAATATGTTAATGTTAACAGCTCCCCAGGGAGTTGAATCCAGTCCTTGTCTACAAAAAATTGGACAAACTCAAAATATTGTTTACAAATAAATAAATAGTAATTTAACAACACCGAAGTTCTGTCTACAATTTAATATCCTGTAGAGAAGCTAGGCCCGTTATCAAAATATGACCAAACAAATTTCGCGAATCGATGATTTTATCATAATTTAAATGTACTGGGGAGAAGTTAAGCGGGTTGGCATATTCAGAAGTTCCTCCTTTCAGTTCAGATTACAAACTTTTGCTCCCTTCATAACGCGTGACACAGAACTTGCGTTAGCTACTTTCATACTATGTATTTATATTAAGAAACTTCTTCAAAATATTCTTAGAAAGAGGCAGCATCGGTGGTTTTTTTTCAAGACGCAGAATCAACATGCCGATGGTTATGCGGTAGGTAAAGAAATGTCTTCGCTAAATAATATCGTATCGCCTTGGATGTTATAATGCAGTCTCGGAGGTTGACGTCTTTCAATGTGAGTCGTTCAGCTTCCCTCTCGGAGAGTGATACATTGTCGAAGTGAGTCATTCAGGTTCCAAGATGTTAGGATTTGTTATACATAATGGGGAACTTCAGCCCTAGGGAAATTGGATAAAAAAATGTTTTCTTGCGCGGGGTAAAAATTAGAGCATTCAATTGTACGGCAAGGTTTCTTGAAAATGTACGAAAAAAAAAATATTTGAAAAAAACGCACTACTTTGAATGACGTCACTGGTTCAGATGAATCAACCTATGATATGAGAGCTTTGGGAGATTTCCGGTCCGCTTGCTGTTTCTGGACTAACGGGAAGAACTGAATGAGAATAAGCGGAAATGAACCTTTGACGTCACACGCGGAGTTATTTCAGAAATACAAAACTTTATAAAACCGTAGCGCTGATAATACGATATTATATTTGATGTATTATGGATTGGTAAATTCAATACTGACGTAAGGTCTGATTGGCTGGGGAAGTTGCACTAAAACGACTATGGCTTTAGCTCAAAAATCGGTGATAAGAGTTATATTAAAAAAAACATACCAATACCCGCGTGATTCGCTCTTCAAAGAATTTCAAGTGCTGAATATTCGTCAACAGTATAATATGTTGAGGTCGGTAGCGGTCAAGCATCTCAACAGGGAAAATACGCAACGGTTTCATCATGCGCATAATACACTCCATTAAGGAGTTAATACTTTTTTAGCTCAAAGGCAGCAATACTATATGATAGATGGATATGTGGATCGAGGATATATAACCATATCCTAGATTCATGGAAGTGTGGTGGGATTGCCAGGCCGAGGAAGGTGTTGACTGCATTTTTAATCTGTATTGGTCGGAGGGAGTCGTTGTCCGATGTAGAAATCCTAATTTTTTCTAAAAATCCTAATATTCCAAATTTTTAACAATGAGGAACTTCAGCCCTACGGGAAATTGGATACAAAAGATATTTTCTTACGCGGGGTAAAAATTAAAGCATTAAATTGTACTGCAATGTTTCTTGAAAATGTACAGAAAAAATAATGATAAAAATTTTGATAAAAACGCACTACTTTAAATGACTTCACTGGTTCATGTGAGTCAACCTATAATCTAAGAGCTATGGAAGATTTCCGGTCTGCTTGTCGCTTTTGGACCAATGGGAAGAACTGAATGAGAATAAGCGGAAATGAACCTCTGACGTTACACGCGGAGTTATTTCAGAAATACAAAACTTTGAAAAATCGTAGCGCCGATAATACGATATATAAAAATTAAAACAAAAAAATTTGACTTAGTTTAACAGTCTATTAACAAATGTTTTTTTTTTTAAAAACCACTGAACTTCCTCATTGGATACCACCAAACTTTTGTATACAACTTCAGTGCGTAGCATTCTGGAGAGTGATGCGGTGTTGTAAGGGTCTAAAGAAGCCACAAACTCACTAATGTCTAGAAGAATTCAGAAGAAGTTTCTTCGTTACCTGTACATGAGAGAGTATGGATACTACCCATGGCAGTACTCAGCATAGTTCCTTTTATGTATGCTCGGTATTATAAGTTTGCGGGCCAGAGTGAGCTTTGCCGTGCTTATGATGGCCTTTAAACTTCTGAACGGGTTCATTTACAATCCCAATATTTTGGAGCGCATAACAATGTACTGTGCAACTATTTAAGAGCCAGGCGCTACAGACCATTTTTTTTCCAGAATGCAGGACCAATTTATTTACAGTTGATAATGCATCCTTACTCAACACGGGTTTTTGGTCTCACGGAGTTTGGATACGTTACTATTTCATGTTATAGATCTACTTTTTTAATGAATAAATAATTATATTTTCTTATTTAGCATGAGTGTAATGATACATTACCGATTTGGATTAACTGTTATAAAAACATTAATTAGATTTTTAAATGATTTTTTAAAGTAAATTGCACATTTTTATCAATCACGAACTGAACGTATATCTGTAAACATTTTATCAAAATGTAGCACGGATTGTAAAAGACATTTCTTGTCTATTTTATATTTTTACATAATTTTAAAGCAAGAGCGAGAGAAACCCGTAACGATGTATTTCAGTTGAGAGCTTCTTTAAGCGCCTTAAAACATAATAACATTTCAACAGCACAAAAATACTCTTAAAAATGAGTTTTTAATGCGACTTTATCCGTCCTTCACTTCAGTCATGCATTTCCCTTTCATATTAATGCTCCTCGGTTGATGCGACTCTCTCACTATTTTTTTTTCTTCTGAGTATTAGAAGTTATTTACAACTCGTTGAAAATGATCACCAAAATGAATGCATATTCGTTTTCATATCGCTGGTGTGTCAATGAAATTGAAATTGAAATAGCGCAGCCTGTTGAACGCTATTGCTAATAATAAAAAAATTCGGGAAGGTTCCCTGAAAAAGATTACTTTTTTATAACTTGATCGTTCCGTTTATTAATAAGACAAGATAAAAAAAAACAAGATTTAAGTTTTGTGCAAAGAAGTATAGCTTATTCACTACTTAGATAGTTGGGTATTTTCACAAATCGGGATTAACGTTGAAAAAATACGTTTAATATTTAGAGGGGGTTTTTACAACTATGTATAATTAAATACCTATCAATGTCTAAACACCATTTTTTGTTTAAAATTTTCGGGTTTAAAAACGAACACATACAAAACGGCTTGTAGTCGGCGTCACGTCATTTTGACGTCACACCTGCCCAGCTTGCTGTGTGTAATGTCATTTGTCATATAGAGCGCGAAACTCCTTGTTTCAAAATACACATATTTAAAAAAAAATTACCATTTCATCATTAGAAAATTTATCCGATGTCACACGGAAATAAAAATAATATCGTTACCACAGTAATTTTTTTGCTTATTTAAAAATAATGATCTAAAAAAAAGATACCAGCCCAATTGCAAAAAGACATTAAAAATTATGCTGGAAAGTAGAGAATATAACTTTTTATTTACATTTTAAAAGTAATAAAGTTCTATGAAATACTGTCCAGTAAAAAAATATTTTTAAAGTTGTAATTTTGAATTCCCGCAAAAACGGCCATTCCATTGGCCATACCCCTAATACGTCACGATTTATGTTTATTTGTTCCCGACCATTCAAATTTGTTTAGAACATTATCATGAATCTTGACGTCACATCTATCAAGGCCAAAGATGTCGCGTTTTTCTAGTGACTTATTTTTTTAATATCTTTTTTAATAAATTTATGGAAACATTTTTCCGCTGATTTTGAAAATACAATTAATCATTCTAAATCCATTTCATATATTTTTATCGGTATTCGTAGTATGTGATATTTCCCTATTTCAGAACGAAATGGTAATATTGCTTTGGTCATTTTAGAAATATTCCAAATGCTCTAATAATGAAGCAGACATATTGCCAATGTGCGCTTGTGCGTGGTATCAATTGTAGTTAAGTAAATCTTACGCTGTGCTATCTGCTACATACTCAAGGTAAACCCATTGACAACCCCTAAGATGCTATGAACTATTGATTATTATTGACAATTTGTTGTATTTTTGTCTTTGTTGAGTGTTATTGTTCTCTTAATTTAGAAAAAACAGACACAACTTATGTTAACACTCAATAAATAGATATATTACATATATGTCCAACACTGTTTTCTAAGAAAAGAAGCTTTGTTCGGATTGCAAAGGGGTAATTATTCCTATTTAGAAATAGAGCTATCTCTTAATCTGTCTTCATTGAAGAAACATAGAACTGAGACGGACCTTATATGCATTTTCAAAATACTTTATGCCATAAGCGATGTCCAATCTCTGTTGCAATCAATTTCCTTTCATGTTCCTAACCATGTCACCAAAACTATTTATTGAATCTTCTAAGAGCAACTTTTGTTTTTATGCCCCAATGTCCAGAATGTGTGGATTAGTCAAAAAATTCATCTTTCAACTTGGAATTCTTCGGGATAGATCTTCAGGATTTCCGTACATCTCTTCGCCACTAAAACAGTGTGGGATGAAGATGGATTGTCATGGTTCAGCTCGAAGTCTTATAGGTTTATCGTGTTTATGAATATATTGTATGCCATTATTTAATTGCCCTCGTTTGTCTTTGCTAAAAAGTTTTATTTTATTTTTGTTCAGTTTAATGTATATATTAAAATATCACAACAGATATGAAGAACATTTAAAAGAAGGTAATATAGAAGTCTAGGCATCTACAGAGCTTATGACCTGTCAATGGCTGGTTTTAGTGGCCACTTTACACACTGTGTAACATTCACCATTCTGCCCATATTTGAACATCTGTATTCCTTCAATTCTTTCATCTGTTGATGTTTGTGAAGTTAAAGAGCTGAAACCTTTATTTATGCGGGTGAGATTCATCTAATTGAATTATTTCACCTACATACTAGGCAACGCCTGAAAATGTTATTTTTTCAATTTTTATAATTATTTATCGACCAGGTGGATTTATCAACAATATTTTGAGTTTGTTCAAATTTTTTTAGACAAGGACTGGATTCCACTCCCTGAGGAGCTGTTTATATTAACATATTACAACAGAGATGAAGAACATTTAAGAGAAGGTAATATAGAAGTCTAGGCATCTACAGGGCTTATGATCTTTCAATGGCTGGTTTAAGTGGCCACTTTACACACTGTGTAACATTCACCATTCTGCCCATATTTGAAATTGTCCTAGTCTACAAAGATTTGGACAAACTCGTAATATTTATGTATATATGTTTCTCCATATAACTGTTTCAATTGGCTTAGGCCGTATAAATATAATAAATTTATAAATAAGCAGATTACTTTTATTGAATATCCCCTTTTTATTTTAAAATTTATTGGTATTTTATATCATAATTTGTTACCATAATTTGTTAACGCCATATCATAATATTTCATAACAATTTTACAATACGCATGGTAATTATTTATGAATACCTAATGTGTGTGGAAATGTAATAAATTCGTGCTTAAAGAAGTTGTAAGATTTCAAAAATTAAAATAAGGGTCCATTACTCTCCATGTCCGGTTAAAGAATACAGTTATGTATGTGTGTGAAATAGGACAAGAACTCTGGAATAGTGTTTTCGACTCTATAGCTATAAGGTAAAAATCTTGAAAATTTAAATCGAGTGGAGATAAATCGACCGAATATTACAGTGATTAGCGCATTTGCCTACTACGATTGCTGACCTGAGTTTATTTTCTGTCAGAATGGAGATAAAATGTTGGTTTGAAGGGTGGTTTTACACGGTTATATTTCATTGTAAGACTTTCATATAGTAAAAATGATTATGATATGCCGCATTCATAGTACAAATGCAGGTCTTTATGCACCACTGGGTACGGATGGTGAAATGACGATGACGAATTTAGGCAGAACGAAAATGGTACAAAAAGCTGTAAGTGAATTTGGCATCATGAATCTGGAAAAACGTATGGATAAAAGATTTCCGTATTTATGTACGAAAAAATGATACATCCCCGCTTATTCTAATAAAAGCAGAATCGGACCTTAATAAAATGTTGCACTGACTATATGTCAAAGTTCTCTCTCTGTACTCTTATTTCTCTTGTCTTTTTTTTGTACAATTATTTCACACCTAATAATATACTTAATATCACCATCACAATCATTTATACACAATCCCACTCAAATACAGACAAACATACCTCTACACTTACTAACATACAAATATACATAAACACAGCCTTTTACTGTACCACAATTTAATATGTTTACTTTTTATTTAGAAACTTCGCTGGTCTGTCTTTAAACTGTATCTTTTTTATGTTGTTACGAGTATATCATTGTCGACTGTTTGTTTCTGTAAAATAAATAAATAAAACAGAAAGCTAAAAACACGTTTACCAACTTTTCTGGAGAGAAAAACTGATATGTAAAACTTTAGATGGTTAAAAAACATCTTTTTTTATTTTTTTTTATTTATTTACGATTTTAAAAAACCCGTCAGGGTTACATTAGAAATTTAATATTGTCAAGTCATTTTATGTCTCGTCTAGTCTAGTTAGTTCAGTCATCATGTGCTTTTTCAGATTGATTTTATATTTGTCTCCAGTAAAAGTTTTCAAGTAGTAAGGTAGTTCGTTGTAGTGTTTAAGTCCATTATGTAGTATTTTTGACTGTCCTGTGTTTGTCTTTGCTTTTTCAATATGATAGTGTTGTTGTTGTCTGGTGTTATATTTGTGTATGTCAGCATTTTTGACTAATATTATGTCGTCGTCTTGTATGTTTCCCAGTGTTATTTTGTGCACAATTTTTAAGGTCTCAATTTTAGTCAAGTAGTTTATGTCAAACTGGTGTGTTTTTTTGTACAATTCAGTCGTAGAGGTCAGGTAGGGTAGGTTGTCTGTTAGTTTAAGAATTTTATTTTGTTGTCTTTGTATTCTTGTTATGTCTGTCTTGTTACCAGTTCCCAGAAGGCGATCATGTAACTCAATTTACCTTTGACATAGGCTTCTTACATCATAATTTTTTCCTTTTTCGGTATAAAATCTTTAATTTTGTAGAAGAGGCTATGTAGTGATGCCATCAGAACGGAAAATCAGAACGGAAAATTAAAATGTATGATAAATCTTTTTTTTTAGGAAATGAACACTATAATATCTATTTTCCGAATCGAAATAACATTAGCATTAGCATTCTACATGTTATGTTATTTTTATATTTAGCATTGATTTTCAGCACTCCCTTTTTAATTAGCATTGATTTTCAGCACTCCCGTGTGTATTATACACCCTCTTTCAGTTTTGGCGGAGTAGGTACAATTAAAGAAAGGAGGACGCTGATAGAACCCCATCCCTTGCCAAAACTTGAACAATACCATCAGTGCTCTACTTTTAGCATTTTCGTATTATCATGTAGTTTCATTTGTGTTTTCCGTAGATTTGGAGAATAATTTACTTAAGGAGAAAACTCGTAAAGATGTTGCCATTAACCCCAAACATTGTTTCGTTCGAAAAAAAAAATATTCCTTCGGGTTTAAATGGATAAATGGATTTTTAATGATTACATATTTACGCTCCAGAATAAAAAATTTTTTTTTTAAAAATATATACACATATTACAACAACAACAACAACAACAAACCATCACGCCGTTTCCCCGTAAGGGCAGGCAGAGAGGATAGAACGCCACATCACTCTATCTTTGCATACGAATCTCGCTTCCTCTACATTCATACATCTTCTTATGCACACGCGCCGATTATTCCGACTTTTGACATGTCCATCTTCAAGTATTTGTTTGATTTGGTCATGCCATGTCTTTCTCGGTCTGTCTCTATTTCTGAATCCACCAACATTCGCATTGTAAATATCCTTAGCCGTTCTTTCGCTGTTCATTCGTTCTACATGTCCAAACCAGCGCAGAGCTCCTTTCTTGATTTTGTCGATAATGCTTGTCTCAGCCTTATATAAGGTACGGATATCAACATTTGTGCATCTATCGTACATAGTTTTACCACTCATTCGCCTGAGAGATCGCATTTCGACAGCATTCAGCCTACTTTCATCCCTGTTTTTTAAGTCCATACTTCGCTCCCATACATCAGGGTCGGGACCAGGACTCCGTTGTGAACTGCTAATTTTGCCTCTTGCGACGAACATACATATTATCTACATATTATCATTTTTAAAAACTCGTTAGGGTTACACAATAAATATTATAAGGTAAGGTGTGTCGTTATAGTGTTTAAGTTTCTAAAGTAATAATTCTCTAGATCTCTAAAGCTCTATTGCATACAACAAAAGCATTACAAATTGTTTATTTTGTTTTACTTTGGTTTTTGGTTTAACAACAAAGTGAAATGGACGGTTTTGGTCAGCGCTCGCAATTCTCAACCCAATTACCTACGACCCAATAATAAGTTCGTGGTCAATAATCATAGAAAGAAATCGCGAAAGTTTACAGCTTTAAATACTTGGGAGTTCACATTATTGAGGATGGAAGCATGCACAAAGAGCTCGCAACCCGCCTAGGAATTACTGGAGCAATTTTTAACATGATGCGTGTTGTCTGGAACTCTAATCTATACTCGGTCAAAATGAAATGCCGTCTACTTAACTCTTGTATAATGCCATGTCCTTATATGTGTGTAAATCTTAGCACCTTACCAAAGCCCAGAATATCGGTTTGAAGTCTGAGAACGGACACAGCAGCCCCCTATAACTAGCGTCTCAAGGATGCGGCAGTGGACCTGGCTTGGACACGTGCTGCGCATGCCTCAGGAAAACCTTAACCCGAGTTTCCTGTTCTTTAAACCCGTGGGCTCACGGCGTCCTAGGAGGCCGTTGATGGCGATCTTTCCACTTTATTCAGTGGAACTAAGGGATGTTGGATTGACGTGGCAGGAGGCGAAAGTGCTGGCTTGCGATAGGGTCTGCTAGAGGCACCTGGTGATGTCCGCTTGCTTCACTTAGGAGCGGATGTGGAAAAGAAGAAGAAGAATACTCATTTAACGAACATATTACAACAGAGATGAAGAACATTTGAAAGAAGGTAAAATAAAAGATTTGGCATCTACAGGGCTTATGACCTGTCATTGGCTGGTAAAGTGGCCACTTTACACACTGTGTAACATTACCATTCTGCCCATATTTGAACTTCTACATTTCTTCAATTCTTTCATCCGTTGATGTTTGTAAAAGTCAAATAGCTGAAACCTTTATTCAATAAAATTTCTGTATAAAATATTAAACTATTAGTAGAAACTAATCTCTTCAATAAAATACAATTAAAAGCAAAATAATTCAGAAAACTCAGACATCGGGACATATTTAAACTGCGTTTTTTTTACAATAATGCAACATAACACACATCTATGGCCGGCATGTGTCGGGAATATAACATATACTCCCAAAATAACAAAATCTAAATTTTTCATGATACTCTCAACTTTTGCATATAATATCTCAAGAAAAAACTTCAGTTAATAATAAAAATATTTGTACACACGTACAAATATTTTTTTATTGGATTGTAAAAAATAAAAAAAATATAAAGAAAATAAAACAATGAATGTAATTCTTTATATTTTGTGCAATTTTATAATTGAAGATATATATGCATGTGAAATTGTATCGACGAATATTTACAAATTATACGTTTTCTAGTATGCATCTTTGTTGAATTACCTTATAAAATAAAATACTTTAACCTAAAAAAAAGCTGAATTATATTTTATTTATACACTATACTGTCCGCTTCGTCATTCAATCGTCTGTTCTTAAGCTTATTTTGCTGTTCGCAATGCGATTACTGCGATATTTCGTTTTATAGAATTTGTATCAATATTTGTACACCACACCCTTATTTCAAGAAAACAAAATCCCTCGATATTTGAATAATTTATACGTCCTTTATATTTCTCTTTAACAATTGAAATGAGAATGAAGACTTGTTTGTGTGATGTTCGGAATAATACAAGACATTGCGTCAGTACGAGAAGATTATAAGAAAAATAATTTTATTTATTCTCTATGTCAATGACATATTTTGTCAAAATTAAAATCGAAAAATAAAATCATATGCCAATTATTCGGTTGTTTTAGTTGAGGGAGTTAATTGGAACTCAGAAAATTTAGTAGCTAATGACGTTATAAATAAATTGAAATTATGGTTTAACTAAAATATATTATCTTTAAATACGGAAAAAAATCATCCCATTTTTTTTTAACAAAACAAATTTAGATTCAGTAGTAAAATTAATTATTCACCAAAGCAATTGCAACAAAACTAACTGCGATCTTACATGCTCAGTACTTGATACAACAGATAAAATTAAATATCTCGGTGTATACATAGACCAAAACTTAAAATGGAAAGACCATATTTGTAACCTAGTTAAACGAATTAGAAAATGTATATACATATTTATTAGATTAACGAATATTTAAAAAATCAATAATTGAAAAATAGCTTATTACTCAATTGTACAATCTTTGTTTCAATATGGTATTGTAGGGTGGGGTGGTTCATACGCCAATATATTAAACCCTCTTCAAATAGTACAATGATTAATTATTAAAGTAATTCTAAAGAGACCCTCAACATTCAATACGGAAAGTCTTTTTTAAATATTTAAGGTTCATACAGTAGACACTCTTTATAAAATAAATTTTATTATACAAATATATAAAAATGAAAAAATAAAAGAATTTGAGATGAATAAGTCACTCAGATACCAACATAATATTCCTAAATTCCTAAATTCCACACAAGTCATGGTGTATAATGTTATGTCAATCACAAGCTATACACATATTTCTTGTTTTGCAGCTTCGATTAGCAAATAACAATCAAAGCTAATTTATATAACAATGGCCAACAGTTCGAACCCAACCGACAGGTAATCCGTCAAAGAAAACTGAATACAACTGACCTGGGCAATCCCGAAGTCCTGGTCTGCATCCAATTCGTCTTCCTGGTCACTTCCTAGGAGATGGATTAACTGTTGACTCTTCTTTTGAATTGAATTTGAATTTTTACACCTTCGCGATTATTTCGAAGAAAGGAGATTACAAACTCAGTGGCGTGCCCAATATGGCGAAATTTGCAACACATATTTTTTTTTGTATTTCCGCCCGTGTGCAGTGACGGAAGACCAGGCGAGCCATCTATAGACGCCCATTAAAACTACGTATTTGATTAACTAATCAAATACGTTGTCCTTTTCGGTTGACTTCATATTTTCTCAACAGATGTCACTGCCGTGACGAATTCGAACCGATGGCCATTACACATGGTCAAAATAGCTTTGTCTTCAAAGGTGTAAAAAGTTGTATACCGGGAATATCGGGAGGGATACCTAGGGGGACCCGGGGCGGAACGGTGTAACTAAGCTTTGATTGCAATTTGTAAGAGTTCGAAATGAATAACATCATTATTTATCAATTTGTACGTTTATTGTCTTATTTATCTACAAAAAAACAAGTGTTTAACTTACCTAACTATATAATTACCATAAAAAAATAGTGTCTCAAAAAAGGGGAAATTTCCTATTCTGCCCCACTTCCCGGGGCACAATGGGATATGAACCTAGGACACAAAGAAGTACTCGTCCCAGTTATACAATACAACATAGTAATATTTTAAGCATGTTTTATTGTAGATACATGAAAAAATAAACTAAATAAGGACATTATGCATTTCTCATCTGTGATCTGTGTTAATAATTTAGTAATTATTGGCACAGTTCACAAATGAGAATCGAGAATAAAAATCCGCAGATGAGATGTGCGCCCAATTTTTGCAAACGCAACAAGAACGCCGGGTTTCGTTGGGCTTAGCGTAAAAATCGTGGCAATACAGCAGACTACGTCTTCTTACAAACTTTCGTCAGATCCGTTAACGATATTTTTTTATTTTTTTTACTTAGTTTTTATTCCTTTGTTTTATATCTGTTTTAATATTAATTTTTGTCTTATTATTTCTTCCTTCGCATTCTTGATATTTTTTCCCTTTTTAATACATTCTTCTAAGTTATTCTTATAAATTGAGTCAGTAATGATTGTTAGTAGCATTTTTTTTGTGTTTTACCAGAATCTCAATAAGCAGATTTAAAAAATTCAATACTGTTACTTTGTTGAAACCCATAACGAGTGCTCGAGAGGTTGCTTCTGGTTTTTTCAGACTTAAATCAGGGTGTCGCTTCAAAAAGCCTTTAATCCAGTCTTTTCCTGCCATTTCCAAAGTTCTGATGAAATTATGGTTGTAATTATTTTTTTCTTCTAGCTGGTAAGCCAGTTGAGAAAATTCGTTCATATTCATTCCAAAAAGTTTTTTTTGCATATTTTTCAGGTAGTTTACAAGCTCCATTTCTTGCTGAGCTGTAAAAACGGTGCGGAACTTTCTTGACTTTAAAAAGAGCTTCTAGATTTTACCGTCTTTTCTAACATACGTATCAAATGTTGATGATGGCACTTCGTACCGATTAGATGCCACCAGGTATCCTATTTCTCAACTTATGACTGCATTAACAGCTTGATACATAGCATCCGCAGACCAAGAGTGCCAGATAGTTTTTCTTAAATAATATGTTCGCACCATCTGCAGTTGAAAAAGTGATGTTAGAGGTATAAAAGCGTAACCAACAAACGAAGAAACGCACTTTCGCATTTATAATATTAGTTAGAAAAAGAATACCAACAAATATTGTCAGGGGCGAAACGGGGTACTACCCCATTGTGCCCTACCAATTGTGCCCCGACAGTAGCGTTCTTTAAAATACGGGAGTTATGGCCGATATTAGTTTTGGCCTTGAATTATCACTAGACCTTTAGTCAGTCAAAAGAAGGTTGAAATTAACATGTAATGTAAATTTTTAAATAAAAAGTAGTGTAAAGACCTTGGTGTAACAGAGCAAATATTAGAACTATCAAATTTTTCTCCGAAATTCGATGAATTTCAAACTAAGCGCACTCCGACACTGACAACAACCGTTCCGTATAGCGCAGCGCAGTGAACTGACTGTTGTGCGCGAAGTTCACGCATCTCTGTCATACGTAGCGAATCTCCTGCCCCTTTCCCGTGTCGCCCCGGTACCCCGTTCTGCCCCGGGTGCCCCTAATACCTTATTGAGTACCGATATGAATTCGGAGAACCTTATATGTGTTTAAAAATATTTTAATTTGATTGCGATCAACAAATAAACCGTTGTTTATTTAGTCGTTTTCCAAATCCAATCTAATCCTTTAAAATCTTCGCCATATATGTGCGTACACAAAATTTCATCTCCGTGATTTCAACAGATTACCGATAAAAGGCTACTTGATTTTAGTCGGCGGCCGTGACTTAACAGATTTATCTGCAAAATCGTCCCTGAGCCAGATATTTCAAATAAGCATGCTCTAATCCCTTATATAACGTCATGGAAATATCGCCGACATGATTTTTTTTCTTGTTTTTATTTATCAAATATCAAGAACAAAAAAAAAATAGGTCGATCGGATGTGTTTTCGTGATTTAATAATATTTCAAAAATAATAATTTAATTAAATTTTCACATTCCTTTCATTCACTTTCCTTTGCACATCTTAACGAGCCTACAGCTCTCTTGTTAGTCATTCTAGTTGTTACCATTCTTTAATAATTTTGGATTATGAAACCTGTACCCATTGAATTAAGAACAGTCCATAAACCGCACACGCGCATCAAACAGAAGGCGACTAAACTATTCATAAAAGAGTAGTTTTACGTTTTGACCCATAAGTTTCTTTGTAGACGTCGCTCAGTACGCAACTCCCGATTTGAATTCAACAATGCCGTGTTGTGTTGTTTTAAAGTGCAGAAATACTGCTGGAATCTTAATGAAATAGAATGGGATCACATGCATCAAATGTAAGTAGCAAATGCATTACTTAAAAATCGAATTATTTTTCCATCTGTCAGATTGTCGGAGAAAACAAAATGATCATTTCGTTAGTGTTGCCAGGGTAGTATTTTTTTTACCCTACTTTGCTCATCTAATGAGAGAACTAATGAAAATTGGACCTCGGATTAAAAAACGCCGTGGTGAACATTTGACCGACATGATCTTTAAAACATCAAATATTAATTATCATGATATAAAAATATCCGTTTTATTTAAAATTAAATTTGTTTTATATTTTAAGTTTAAAGTTCATTAATTAAATTACTCTTATTAACTGACCCTTTACTTATCTACTCTGTTGTGTCAATCAATGTTTCCGCGTGCACAGTAAAATTTTAGAGAAATCAACAAATTGCTTTTTTTTTTCCTTACATTTGTGTTATGATTATATTTTTTCCCATTTGGCAACATTACGCGGCGACTCCACGAATGCGCGCGGTGAAAGTGGGGCACAGTAGGGGGATTCTTGGACACAGTTCGATGTATTCTAATATGATTCTACGCTCCTTCTGGACTTATCTTAATTCTATGCCTGTACCTTTATTTAGTAATTTGTGAACGTCTTATGTCTGCTTTTGTGTTGCAGTATTTTGACCACCAACTTCTCTTATGCTCGTAATTCTAGTTCATTGATGATTTTTTTTTTCTTTCGCAATCGCCTATTATGAGGTGTGAGCAAGCCTACCTCCTTCTTGCAGTGCTCCAGGTCTCTCCTGCGGCAGCGGGGCCCGTTGCGACATCGGCTGGGGATGGGGCAGGACTCCAGGGCGCTCGACACCCCCGGCGGGGGGCGGTACACCCTCCAGTAGGCTCTCTCCTGGCTGTCACTCACTATCTTGTCCCCCTTCTTACGCTCTTTAGCCAACTTCACCTGAAAAGGATAAGAGATTTTGCAATGTTTCAAACTTGCGTGAAAAGGTATTCGTTTCAAGTCATAACTAAACAGCGGAAGCAAGAAGTATTTATTTGTATTTTTAAATATATAGATCTCAAAAAAAATACGGTGATAGATGAATTTATATCGATACCCATTTGTCTTCAAAAGGAAAAATGGAATAAAACGAACAAATGAGAACTTAAGGAAAATATAAGAAATATTTTTTATACCTGATTTAAACAAGTCCCCATAAAGTTCTTCATTTTATTTATTTAATTTATTGACTTATTTTATATACATATAAAACTAGCGGACCCATCAGACGTTGTCCTGCCCGAACGTTGGCTTGCCTGCTATTAGCTTGGAAAAAGACTTTTCATTGATAAGCAGGTACCTAGGTATGTACTTGTTTATGGTTGAATTCCAAAACATAAAATATATATTTTTTTTAATATGGCATTCTTTTCGCAAACGTCAAACTTTGGTCTTCTCTGGTCTGGAGGGGTGTACTTATGTACGATTTAAAAAAATGGATTGAGTTTCATATTATTTTAGTGTTTCCAAAAATCCAGTAAAAATATATAAATGGGTAGAAATTATAAGAAATTTAAGGAAATTATCTCATTGAGATCCACAAAAAACCAATGCTGTTCGTAAACATTCAAAAACAAACTTTTTTTACACACTAAAAAACAACATCTTTCAATTTTATTTGTAAATGCATTCTCCTCGAATGCAACCCTGGTAGATTGATGAATAAAACATTTATGATCCTTACTTCCCTTTTACACTGTAGATTGAAGATTTTAATATCTACGAACACGCACAGCGCAAAGATCTATATTTCTCTGAAAACCACACATACATCGGTTAAGCCGTTTAGGAGTTCAGTGACATCACACGTACAGAAGAATTATATATATAAAGATTATACATTTATTCAAAGTTGCTTTGACTATCTAACTAGGGTTATTTAACTCGTTCATTAGTCAAAAAAAAAACAGTTATAAATACATAAAAATAAATATTGGAAAAAAAACATTGTAAAAAAAAAAACACACATATTTGAAAACACAGTAAAATATGCAGTAAAAAAATACATATTAAGAAACATAGTAAAAGACATGGTAAAAATAATGTACATGTTTAACAAAAAACAAAGTAAAACAGAAGAGAAATAATAAAGAAATGTATATATATAGTAGAAAAATATATTGTTAAAAAAAACAGAGTAAAAAGTAATGAGAATCATCAAAAATTCAATAAATAAAAATATTTCAGTATAATTTAAATAAGAACATGTGTAGCCATCTAACAGCCATCATCAACCTCTCAGACTCTCTTCGACTAATTTTACTGAGGAAAGAAGTCAGTAACTTCTTTAGCTTATGGCTCTTACAACATTTAAATAGTTCTGGTATTATAAGAAATAGCTTTTGTCCCATGTAGAAGTATTGTATATGTACTAAAGAAGTTCTAACCACTTGTCGGGAAATCAGATCGCTACCGGAACTCCG
The DNA here is from genome assembly GCF_059751315.1 of Micrasema longulum. Lineage (NCBI taxonomy): Eukaryota > Metazoa > Arthropoda > Insecta > Trichoptera > Brachycentridae > Micrasema > Micrasema longulum. The sequence continues at coordinate 135,689 of NW_028278721.1, read as the reverse complement.
AGTTTCATAATGATAGTAAACTGATGGATGTATATCTCTGTTAGTGTGACTGACCACCACTGTCCTCAGTAAATATTGCTGTCTGATATCAAGCACTGCAAACTCCTTGAAGAAATAATCATTACTTTATTTTAGAAGTAAAGATTAAGAATTAAGCTATAAGAACAGAAAGTAAGACAAATTACACCGATTAACATTTAGTCGGATTTTGCATTTCTGTTACTAATTACACCCAAAATAAGCTCCTACAGCCATATTTATGTAAATAAAATAATAATAGGTATATCTCAATTTCTTTACTAGTATCAACTGATCAAACACTGAATCGGAAAAATATATGAAAAGGAATTATACCAGTTTAGTATTTAAATAGAATAATATAATGTGTAATAGACGTTATTAGTAAGGAACTTCCAGAGATGCATGAAATATGGTGAGGATACCTTACCGAGGAGGGAAACCTTAGGATATCAGCGAATGCATGGCGCCAGGCTAGCCTCTCTTACTTCTGCCGTCAATCAGCTAACATCTAGGAACTTATATTTAAATGTACTTCTCTGTGCGAACCGAATAATAATAAATCTTTCATTCACTCAGCCAAGTAAAAATGGATGAGAAAAGAAAGAAAATGTGAGAAAATACAAAATCATTATCAACACAGCTTTACACGAACATAAATATAGAAAATATTAGTTTTCATGACGTAACAAAAGCCCTGAAATGAATTTTCTACAATACAAAAAGCTTTTTTTTAATTTGAACAATGGCGGATGTGAGCAAAAGTGTTGGTTCTCGAGTGGTGTTTCAGGCCAAACGGACCCCATCCCCATTCTATAATAAAGGGGTAAAAGGATGAATAAAAAGAACCTTTTAAGGAAAAGGTTCTAAGAGTAAGATGTATCTTAACTCCTGACAAAGGGACGCCTTTAACTTTTAAACATGCCATCCAACCTATGCTCAAATAAAACCAAATATAATTTTCTTTTGTACGAAAATTGATTTGACATGTTGCAAAAATCGACTGTTATTTATTATTTTTGCTTGATAATGTTTTAATGAAGGGTCGGTTATATTTATTAAGTACTATCAAACGATCGTGTCATGGACCTATATATGTAACTGTTAAACATAATTGGCTTTTATAAGAGTATAATTTTTATAATTCAAATAAAAATAAAAATATTTCGATTTCAAAGTTACACAAGCCTTCTTACAAGGTAAAATTTAGTAATTAATGTAATCCTGTTTTTCAATTTTAACAGCGTCCAATATATATATATAAGTATGTTTTGTGTTTGCGGAAGTATGTGAAGGGAGTGGACATTCGTTCTAAAATTAGACAGTGGTGGACTATAGCAAATAATGTTTTTTTTTTTTTGTATTATTTATCACTTTATTAATTTCTATGATTTCAAAAGTAGTGATTTTAATGTTGTATTTTCAACATTAAAATTGTGATTATTTTCTACTGGGTGGTTTGCGAATTCGGAGAAACCAAGGGTTTTTAGGCACTTTAAGGGTTCTTTCATAGTTTTTCCTATGTAAATTAAATTCCTATCATTACACGTTAATTGATATAGATATGGATTTATTATATAAACGGCCTAAGCTAATTTACAACAGTTACATGAAAAAACAAATTTACAAGAATTTGAACAAAAAGAACATAAAACTATGTAGCTAATACAAAAAAGGACAAAATATAATGGTATAAAATATATTCACAAAAGCCGGCAGATCTAATCAAAATAATTTTAATTCATGTAACGAATTAACTAATCTACACATTCTAGACTTTGGGGCATAAAAGTTGACTTCTTGTGTCTGGGAACATGAAAATAAATTTATGCAATTGAGATGGGACGTCACTTATAGCATTAAATATTTTGAAAATGCTTATAAAATCCATTTCAGTTCTATGTTCTCAGATATGCCAGATTAATAATTAGAGAATTAATCTTTGACAATGTACCTATATTATTGGTTATGTAGATTTATGTTTGATAGGAGGGTATAAGATGATTATTGTCACTTATAAAAATAATTCGTTTCCATTTTTTGGGTGGGTTAACTTTATTCATTGGGTAAATAGAATACAAATATTTATTTATAAATTTGCTTTTTATACATTGATATTGAAGCTTGTGTAGCTTCGAAACACATAGTTAATTAAATAAATATTTAGTGCTTAAAAGTAAAGAGTTTTTATTGCAATTTTGATTTTATAATAGTCATTGCTTCAAATATAAATTTTCAGTGTGATTTTTATTTGTGCAACCAATGTTTTTTATTCAAAATTATATATTTTTTTGATAAATTGTTTATTTACTTCATAACTTTCACTGTGTAACAAGCATAACTGCAACTAATTATCTTTTGTAATTTAAAAAAAATAATTTTGTAAGCAACTCTTTATTGTTGAAGACCAGGGGTCTGGTATTCTGAACACATTTATAGTGCGGTATAGCGCATTTTTACGTACTAATACGCGTTTTACCGCGATATATATATATATACATAAATAACTATATATACATAAATATATATATATGCGCTCGGAATACCAGGCCTGCGCGTTTAATTTAATAAAATTGTTGTTTAAAACGGAAAACCATATGAAAATATTGCGTATTATCTCAAAAATATAAACAATTTTTTTTTACACTAAATCGTCACAATATCTAGAGCAGCCATAATAAGGCTACATACCTATACAATGATTATGTTACATGAATTGTTATCGCTGATTATTATGTAAATTTGCCTGCTAAATCCAAACATGCCATCAGGAATTGTCTGTTACCCTTTGTTCTTTTGTAATTTTATGTTTTACTCCCAAATTACCATATCTCGCTTCTCATATTTAATTTTTAGAACTTTTTATTTTTGTACCAGTTTTCAAAAATACGGCTTTCACTGTGCATGTTTATTTACCCAATAGCGTATTAGTCTGAATAAATTCGATTGGGCAATAATTGGAAGTTAACATATAACAACAGAGATGAAGAACACTTTAGAGAAGGTAATACAGAAGTGTTAAATCCAGTCTTTGTCTACAAAAATTAGGACAAACTCAAAATATTGTTGAATAATTGGATGACTTAAGGTTTCCCGACAGTGATAAATTGCAGGGTTTTAAGCGTGCTTCGGAATGATGTGCAGTACATATTTTTTAGTGTTAGTAATGTCTATTCTACCTATTACCTATTATTTCTAGTATCACACATCAACTAACCGATTTTGTGGACTACTTAAACTATGTTCAATACATTGTTTAACGTTGTAATGCCGCACAACCGTGTAAATAGTCCTGATAACATTTGTTACGTGTGCGTGTGTGGTGAACTGACTGAGGCCTCAAAAAGAAATATAACATTACAATTTTTAAAAAGTAATCATTTGGGTTTAAAGTTGGAGATCGTGATAAGGTTGGGCCCCACGTATCAGCTATTTATCACGTGTTAAGAGATTTCACCAAGATATCAGCCACGTTGAATCGCCCTACAAGGGAAAACGGAAAGAAAACATATTTGCAAACAAACCAGCAATAAAATACAGGCGAAACCGAGTAAACATTTGATTTGTAAATAAATCATGTTATTACGTATCTACATTATTCCTTAAAAAAATCAAATTTCTAAAGCGTTTTTCTCTAAAACCTTACGTGCTGAAAAAAATAGATTGGAAAGCAGATTTGGAATTAGCAAGAAAAATCTAAAGAATTACCTTCGGCAACATTCAAAACGTTTAATTTTGTCAATCACTGTAAGTTTTTAAAAATATTTTTTTAATTTGTTTATTTTTCCATGCATATATTATTTACATAGAAATATAATTACAAAAATACACTTTAGAAAAATACATCTTAAAAATAAGCTATAACATGAATTGAAAAAAATGCCCACAAAGACTACAGCGTATGAGAACGTGGGCTATTCCTTTTTTAATTATTAAAACGTTTATAGCATACATATATGATATGACATGACCATGAAAAGAAAAGAAAAGAAAAATAAAAGAAAAACCAAATTAACATATGCTGATATTACGAAAATATGATGTATTTGCAGTATGCCGTAATTTTTTATTTTTTTTATGAATGTGTCTATCTGCTCCTTCCATGCTAATCCAAGACCTCAAACCTACTTTAAACTCCACCAGTTATTGGCTAGAAGATTGAAGGATCTTAGACCTCATGTAAGGAGTGCCTCTGTGCGAACTTAGTTCTGCATCTTGGGACTGACAGTACACTATCGGATCTATTACTAATACGATTTAAATTATTACTAAACAATTCCCTACTCAAGTAAACATATTTCAAGCACTGAAATAAATATATTTTTTTAAAACTAACGAGTCCACTCTCTATGTATAATTTATTACTAGGAAATAGTAAATGTTTTTTGTAAATTATTTTAATTATATTTTTATGTGCAATTTCTTTTGAGCGACTTTGCGCGTCCAAGACTCCTCCCCACGCTATTATACCATATTTTATGGAAGACTGGATTAAAACTTAATATACAATTTTTGATTTTTCTGTCTTTGGAAAACATAAGATAAATATCTGAGTTTATCTGTTAGTTAAGCTGTATGTTTTTCCCATTTTAATCCATAATCCATATATATATATAAGTGTTTTAAAAGCTGGTATTATTAAGGTATTGTTTATAGGATAAGAAGATAGGGTACTGTCATATTATTGCTAATGTAGATATTCCTAAACCACGGCATAAAAGAATGCTCACATTGCAGATTCGAACCACAAACACGTCTAGGCCAAAGAACACAAACGGATTAAGTGCAACTTTATGGAAATGAAGCATATACATTTTCTATAACTCAGGACACGTATAACAATGGGAGTTATCTCCAGTCGTCTATAAAGTTAAATGAAATTTCCTATCCTGAAAATGGAATATTTACACAAAATTGTTTTTAAAACATGTTTAATTACAGCCTACCGAATAAATAACTTAATTTTTTATACAAATATACACATTTTCGTATGGAAAACTCGATTTGACTTTAGTCAATGAAGATAACTCTGTTAACTTACCATTGTATTTGGAGCCCAAAAATTTATGTTAGTAAATTATAGAATATGCTAAAACTAGATTGCAAATTACACCATTATTATTTTCATTTTTGACTTTAAAAAACGCTATGTCGTCATAATTTTGATTTTCAGTTTAAATACGTTTTTTTTCTTATATTTTTATATCTTCCGGCCAACCAAAAAACAGATTAGTCAAAAGAAGAGTTGGTCTAAATTTTGTACTAAAAAAAATAAATATATATCAAAAGATACATAAAATAAAAATAACCTAATTAATTGAAACTAACAGCTGATATTAAATTTCATTAATTAATATTTACATGGTAGTGTAATGGTCAGCGCGTTAGCCTGCCATGCAATAGGACTCGGGTTCGATTCCCGACATGGTGAATGTGAACTATTTATTTAAAAGGGTGTTTTCACACTAAAATATTTCATAGTCCCTGGACTGGTACTTAAAGTGTAAGACTGATGATCTTACCTTCATGTAACAAAAATGATCAAAGATACGCTGAGATTGGTGAACCAATGCAGTGTCCTATGCACCATTAGGTGCGGAAAGGAAACAATGATGATCATGAATTTTTACATGATTTTTACAAAACTAATTTAGTTTTTACATCTAGCATAGAATGATATTTTTTCTTCAATAAATTGTCCTGTAGTGAACTCTTTTATTTGAATGAAATACCGCAGTTTTTTGCAAGGTTGCGCAATATAAAATGAAAGATTCACTTACATTAAATAGGTGCGAAGGTTTTCACGGTCACTGTTATCAATATTATGTATCTTTTTTGGGTGATACCGTGTATGTTGGATTTGATCCGACGTTTCGGCTACCATTGCTCACTTACATTGTTCGGAGGTTTTAATAGATAATAGATGAATACAAGATCATACAAAAAGCAATGAAATTTAAGTACACTACTGAATGAATTAACGGTGACACGAATTTATATTACGTGGGTATTTGAAAGTTTTAGAAAGAGCAAAACGCAAAACGAACTGAAGTCAACGAGGGACGCGTAGATTTTCAAGTCCCTCGACCATGCCGATGTCATGGAGTTCTAGTCTGCGCCTTACGCTTGGTGCTGCAAGTGGTGAAAATGCAGCGTGTTAGTGCGTGCCCATAGTCCGTTGAAACTGATGGTTTATTATGAGTAAAGGATTATTCTAAAATAAGTGTTAGAATACTAACAGTTTTTGAGGAACCAAACTAAATATAAAAACAAAGCAAAATTACAAAGGGCACCGCATTAGTACGCCACATAGTATCTCAAAAGGTGTTTGTTACATAAAAGCAAGTTGATCAGTCGTTTGTTTTAAGTTCCCAACTCCAGACCGGTGGTTATGAATTATTGCACAGTAAAACACTTGCAATAAAGGTAATATAGTACTTAAATATATTTATATAATCGTCACCTTTTGCGAAAAAAAGCGGTTTTACTTTTCTTCATTCAAACTAAATCACGTATTTTCTCCCTGGATTATGGCATAAGAACAATATTTGTTTACTTATGTATTATTATAGATATTTACCATTGGCGTATCTCTATAGCCTTGCTTTTTTGATCAATTGTTTACTATTGGAGCCAGAACCATCCCAAAACCAAAAAGGGCCCAGTTTTATCTGCCGTCTTCGGACGTATGGTATACAACTTACGATCAATAATATTGATAAACGGAAAATGTCAGAACATAGAAATTTTTGTTTTAACTCTTTAAAAAAACAACATTGATATCGGTTCAGTTTTGAGGTGCGGAAAACGAAACAGCGAAATGCTGATTTCAGTTAGTCAAAATCAGTCCGCCATGCAGTTATCTTTTTCGCACTGTATCGGGGAATCACTTGCGAAAGAGTGACAAAGAGACAATGTTCAAATACATACATGTAGATAGCTAAAATGACTCGAAAAGAAGCTGACGAATACGTCACGTATATCAGAGCATAATTTATATATATGAATGCATTATGTCAGATGTTATTATTGATTGTTTAAACATCTGGGATCCAAATTGCTCACTAGAAAAACTAAGACCATTGTTTACAAAACTCTCCTCAGACCGGTCATAACATATGGTGCCGAATGCTGGGTTATGACCAAAAGAGATGAAAATATGGTATTAGTATTCGAAAGAAAAATATTAAGGAAGATATTTGGTGCTATCAACCAAAATGGAGTGTAGAAGAGACGGTTTAATCATGAATTAGAGGCACTCTATGGCGAACCCAACATTGCACAATTCATTAAAATAAGAAGATTACAATGGTTGGGCCATGTGCGCAGAATGAATGATAACCGTACCCCAAAAAAATATTCTTTATACCACTCCGGAGAGCAGACGAAGCAGAGGCAGACCAAAATTAAGATGGCTGGATAATGTGGAAAGTGACATTAGAGCGATTGGCCTGACGAACTGGAGAAGAGCCGCGGGGTGCAGGGACGAATGGAGACAAATTCTGGAGGAGGCCAGGGCCCACAACGGGCTGTAGCGCCACTGATGATGATGATTATCTCTTTTCGTTTCATGTGTGTATTTTTAAAATATTTCTTTTAATTTCTTTTCCATTTTTTAAATTAAACTATAACTTTTATTGATGTGAAAGTACTCTTATGTTTATACCTTATATATGTTTATAAATTTTGTATTATTATTTAATATGTTTAAGTGTTATATTTTCTCAATTTTTAAAATTGTTAAATTTTTTATTTATTTATTTTATTATTTTGTTTTGCATTTTTTGCTTCTTTTTTATGTTATTTTGTAAACTTGCCAAACACAAGAGCCAGACTCTTTTTTGGCAAGTTCAACCTTAAGTGTTTCATTTATTTCCTAAATGTATTGTTTATTTAGGTATGCTAATAAAGGTTTTAAAAAAAAATATATATATACATGCATATTTTGTGTATACCTTATTAATATTAATATTTTTTTTGTTGGATAATTAAAAAGACTTTAAATATTATTGAATATTTAAACATAATCACTTACCGTATGTGGTAATATACAAATATTTAATAACATTTATTAAAATGTTTGACCATAAAGTTAATGCGTTAAAAATTAATTAAAAAAATATAGATTCGTCAAATCTCTTACATCGCCTACCCTTTTAAGAACAAACATACTAATTAAAAAAAATTTCATTGTCATAATTTATTAAAACTATTATGTATTCAATGGAGAAAACGTACAGAAACTTTAAACACCTCCATCTCTTTGACTACGTTAAGTACATTTTTCTCTAGGGCGACTGTATAACGTTATTTTTGACATGATTAAATATTTTAAAAAAGCGTATTGTTGCCATAGCTCGGATCCCGCTTATCATAACATGAACTTAAATGAAAATACAAAGGATTTTCGGTATTTCACATAACCTTCCGTATCGTAAACATGCTTTATTCGAGGATATTGCCCTTTAGCACTAAGTAGGCACTACACCTGAATAACAACCCCTAATGTGTGCAAAACTTCATGTTGTATTCATCACAGTCGGCGCCCTCCACGAATATCGATCGCTACCCTGTATTGTTCTTAGGAAGAAATATAGCAAAAACATTGATTGGGATATAAAATAGGTAATTCAATATAAGGCTATAAATCGGTTAAACTGATTTTGCTGTCCGGTTTCTCAATAATAATATTTCTTTAATACCAAATCATTATAATTTAAGCTAAAGTTCTAAGACCTGTCAAATTATCAAATATTATGACCATAAACAAGTTCAGTGGTTTGAAATAATATACTTCTTAATATACTTTTAAACTAAGCCATTTTTTGTGTATCGTATTATCAGCGGTATATTTTTTAAAAAATTTATGTATTTCTGAAATTACTGCGCGTGTGACGTCTATAGTTCTCTTCCGCTTCTTCTCGGTCAGTTCTGCCGTTTGGTCCGTTAACGTACCGTGAACCGGAAATCTTTCACAACTTTTCTATAATTTATTATATAAATAAAAGACGAGTGATACTTTAATCCACAAATTTGGAATATCCAGTGACCGGTTTCATTGCTTTCGCGACATCTTCGAGACTGGTATCTTTAACCGGTCACTGGGTATTCCAAATTTGTGGATTAAAGTATAACTCGTCTTTTATTTATACAATAAATTACAATGAACTTCCATCAAGAATTTTCACTTACAAACTTAAATATCTTCTATAATTGATTGATTCATGTGAACTATTAACGTCGTTCTAAGTAGTTCGTTTTTATTTAAATATTTTTTTATACATTTTCAGGAAAATTTGTGGTACAATTTAATTCTCTAATTTTTACCACATGTAAGGAAACATTTTTCATATCCCATTCCCTGTAGGGCTGAACTTTCTAATTGATCTGATAATCGAATTAATTTTGGTAATTTAATTCACAAAATTATTGAAGGATATATTATTGTCGAGATATTTCGAAAACAAACTTAAAAAGAATATATTATACTGAAAAAGAAATACAAAGCTCCTAGAATTGCCCGAAAAGACAAAAATATGAAAAAATGGCATAACATGTAGAGTTTACGTGTTGAAAATGCTATGAAAGATAGTAAGGTTTTGCGGCGAAGGATTTAATTCGACCGCTCCAATAAAAACCAAATGCAAAAAAGACGCACGTTTAATAACAAATTTTATTGTCTGCACGAGTCAATGAGAAAATAAGTGCTACAGGAAATCAGATATAAAAAATGATTTTTTACACGCAGTAAAAATTGGAGCATTTAATGGTACAGCAAAGTTTCTCAAAAACATAGGTATAAAAAAATATTAACAATAAACACGAACTACTTTGAACAACGTGACCAGTTTTTTAGGTTCTACCAATATGTAAATTACCGCGTCGTTATGTGTTGTGATAGAATTCCGGTTTCCGGTAACCATTTTTTTAAAACATTTAGAGTATTTTTAAGCTACAGGGATCTCCTTTAAATGTCAGCAGAACTCACCGAAAAGAACTAGTGACGTCACGGGAGGAGTGATTTCAAAATAACAAAACTTAAAAAAATCAAAGCGATGATAATACGATACGTAAAAAATATTTAATTTTGTTAAGTTTAAATGGTTTGGTAAAAATAATAAAAGAAAACCGCTAATCTTTCTCATTGCTGTTTTCGACATTCTCGAGACGAAAATATAAAATGGTAATAATTTACATTCATTTCACCCGCGCCATTCGGCTTTTCGTGATCAAAGTAAATATACGCATTGAAACAAAGACATTTCGAATTCTGTTCTAAATGCTAAGTAAGGACATTAATGGAGATTAAAGAAAATTGTAAATGAGTTGATCTCCGTAAAAAGTACTCAAGCATAATATATATTATTATGTATTACATTAAATTTTATAAATTTTTAATTTATGGTAAGTTTTACTAGTACCTGCCTACCGGTAAACGATGATTTTAACATTTGAATAACAACGTTTTTAAAAATATATTTTTGATTATCTGCATTCGCTCAAATGGCTTCCACATGACATGTATAAAATTAAGATTTAAGAGTTTTATAGTAAAACAATTTCATATGTAGGAACTTATATGATAAACAACAATAAAAATAAAGTATGAAATGACATTCTGCTTTATAGATATAAAGATAAAATACTACATTTAAGTGGGTAGGTACATAGTTAAATATGTAAAAAAATTAACAGTTTCAGTTAAAAAAAATAAATTTTCAGTAGGTATTATTTATTAACATTTTACAACAGAGATGAAGAACATTCAAGAGAAGGTAATATAGAAGTCTAGGCATCTACAGGGCTTATGACCTGTCAATGGCTGGTTTAAGAGGCCACTTTACACACTGTGTAACATTCACCATTCTGCCTATATTTGGACATCTACATTCCTTCAATTCTTTCATTTGTTGATGTTTGTGAAGTTAAAGAGCTAAAACCTTTATTTATGCGGGTGAGATTCATCTAATTGAATTATTTCACCTACATACTAGGCAACGCCTGAAACTATTATTTCTTCAATTTCTATACTTCTTCATGGACCAGGTAATTTATCAACATTAGGTATTATTTAAGTGAAGGTCAGTAAAATATAAAAATTCATAGTGATTTTTACAGCATTCAAATAATGAAAATGATTTTAATTTTAGCGCCGCACGAATTTTTACTCTAAAAACAGACAAGGGAAAATTAAAACATATCAATTTCTCCATATTTGTTTCCGAGCCGGAGTAGTTTGACGATTGGAGAATTTATAAAATAATGGTCTACCAGACGCCACAACAAAGGTAGACTGCAATGAACAATATGTACATTGGAGTGGGCCGATGACGTATGAAGTTTTTTTATTTTTTTAGACACCAAAGTGAAAGGGGTCTAAAAAGTTGCATTTTGAATCAAATTGAACGTAAAAATTATTTAAAAAAATATTTCATTCTTCTTTTGGCCCTCAACCGAGGTTTGAAGTTTATCAGTGTCTGAACATTTTGCAATTTATCTATATTGATGAAATTATTTTTTTATTAGTAAAGATGTAACTTAACTCATTACAAATTCGAACACGTTTTACAACTACCGAAATGCAAAAAGTTTACACTCCGTGGAACTGATTCCGTTGAGCGCCTGGCTAATATTGACGAAAACAATGGCTCATTAAAACAATGCTACCCATTTATCACGAATCAAAGTGTAACTCACGCCCTTAGATGCTTATTTAATAAGGTTTAATGCACATTATACAATTTAATTGTACTGATTTTCTTACTTAAATACGAAATAACAGGCGATTTAGCACAAAAAATCGACTTTTTCGAAAACATAAGCTCTGGTTGAGGGCCAAAAGTAGTATCAAATACTTTTTTGAAATTTTTTGCATTCCAAGTAATCCAAAAGGCAACTTTTTAGACCCCTTTCATTTCAAAATTCGGAAAAAAATAGTATCGGCCTACCCTAATGTACATCTATTTGGTACTTTAATACTTATGAGTCTAGTGTTGCAAATCTAAATCATTTTAAATATTTGTTTATAACCACCTCCCGACTTTTCTATGTCTACCGGTTTTGAGACGTACCCGTATCTTCGTCGGGACACAATTCAACTAACATGCAAAATCCAGTATACACCTTTACCATAGTTGTTTCACAAAAATATAAAACCAACACGACATGGATTTTAATAAGCACATGCACTGATTAGGACAACTATGCCCTGATTATTTGATTTAAATTATTTATTGAAATTTTTTTAAAGAAATTACATCGTGCACTGATTAGATTATAATAATATTTAATGTTGTTTGAGAAATAGTTGACAAAAAGAAGAAGGGATGGAAGGAGGAGCTTGAATTTAATAGGTTTAGGTTGACCATTACAATGGAACATCGTGTTACGGGCTATATTGAAAGGTTGTTTGATTATTGATCAAAGGAACATTATTTTTTAAAGCTTTCCTAATGCGAAATATTCCATACTCAAAAATGATTGAGTTTGTCCAAATGCTTGCAGACTGGCTGGATTTCCTCCCTAGGGAGTTATTCATTTTTAAATTTATTTCAACAGAGAAGGAAAACATTTTTGAGAAGGGAATATGGAAGTCTAGGCATTTACAGGGCTTATAACCGGCAGAATGGTGAATGTTACGCAGTGTGTAAAGTGGTCACTTAAACCAGCCAATGACAAGGCATAAGCCCTGTAAATGCCTAGACTTCCATATTCCCTTCTCAACAATGTTTTCCCTCTCTGTTAATATAAATTTAAATATTTCCATATTTTTTTTTTTTTTTTTTTTTTTGCACCACAACAGGCCAGGAGGCCCAATTACAGCGGTGAATTACATCACAGAACACCCAGGCTTGAGAAAAATCACATTTTAATTTTTGTGTTCTCACCGGGAATCGAACCCGGAACCTTCTGTCTGTGAGTCAAGCGTCACTACACCACGGAGGCCGCCAATTATTTACTATATTATTTACTTTTAACTCCATATTATTTACTTTTAACCCTTTACTATTTTAATGTAAGATTTTAACTCCTATATTTTTATTAAAGTCATGATTAAAATTCATTAGGTGATTTGCAAAAAACGTTATATACAAATATTTAATGACAGTCAATAAAATGTTTGACCACAAAGTTAATGCTTTAAATATTAATAATAAAATTAATATAATTGAATTCCCGATTTCGAATAATATCTATGTAAGTTCTTGGTTTTGATATATTTTATTTTGATTTCGTTTGACATTCATTTTACTTTTTAAAAATAAAATTGAAATTTTAATAAATGTCAAGGTAACATATCGATCCATTTAGTTTGATAGACCAATAAACGGTTTCATCTCTTTCGCGACATCGTTAGAGTCTGATTTTATAAATTACGATAAACTTCCATCACAGTTTATACTGTTTTATTTTTGCATACATATTTTGACGTACATGAAAAGTTCGATAACAATGCAGTGCATTATGGACCATTGAGTGAGAATAGGGATATGATGTTAATATTTACTGCAATAGATTTGTCCCTTAATTCTACTCTTAACTAGAGTGTGAGAATCTGGCGGGATAGTCTCTCTAAGAACTTAGCCGTATTTTTTAAATAAATAGTAAACAAATTAGGGATACGCCATTCTGCCCATGTAACCTATTGATTTTTTCTTATTTTTTCTTAAATTTAGCAAAGTATGGCTGACTTGGAACAAAGGATAACAAGAATAAAAATATCCCAAGAAAAGAGGGCAATAGCATTGTATTCTAACGACGTAATACGCACTTTGCATGTAAATAAAACTCTGTTAAATATTTCGCTAACACAAAAGAAACAGAATATTGAAGGAAAGAGTGCTTAAAGGTCTATCGTCTACAGAGCGGTGTCCTAGTCTCTCATTTGCCCGCAGTTCGGAGTGAGAGGAATGCCACGATGCCCGAGTCGACTACCAAATGCCAACCCTTAGCTTTGTTCAATTTTATTGGAAATCTTGACATTTCATAAAAGCGCGCTTTCGCACGGGTTACGAAAGGGGTTTTTATTGAATTGCTAAATATCACTAAAGACATGTGTAAGTTCTTTCATATCGACCATGAACGTACATTAATCACATTTTAAAAGCTCTCTGAAAACTTTGAAAAAAGATGAAATTTTGGCTAGATTTCTTAACGTTTTCAAAATAAAAAAGTAAAGTAAAAAAGAAAAAAACTAAAATGTTAAAAGCTTGTTGTGAAATGGATGAAATAGACGAAAATTTAGTATCAAATAAAATGTTAAGAAAATATCAAATATAAACGGGTATATTGAGAAATAATAAAGGAAGAAAATAATCAATAGGTATCGACAGGCGACGTGGCGCAGTTGGTTAGACAGCCAACCGTGAAACTGGAGTCGCGGGTTTGATTCCCGCCAGTTGCAAGAAAAAAATCCAAAAAGTTTTTTTTCTGGTCTGGGGTGTGGTGTATTTTTCATTACCTCCTTCGATATCCCCTCTATCCCACCTGCTGAAAAGCCTCAAAATAGAGGCTTAGCGGGTTATTCCTTTTAAAAAAAAAAGATTTATTGTGAAGGTAAAAGTGAGATTTGCATGTTAGTGTTATTGGTCTCTTAACGAAGAAACGGATACGTCTCGAAACCGGCCGGAAAAAAAGTCGGTATACAAATGCTTACTGACATTGACTGTAATATGTTGTACTTTAATGACTTGTATAGTATATTCATCTTATTAAAGTAAGCTATTTTTTGTCAAAGAACTTATAAAATGTATGCAGTGAACTTTATTTACTGGATTTTATAGTATATTTATCAAATTAAAATAAATAATATTTAAACTTAAATTCATTTCAAAAGAGAGGGAAAACATTTTTGAGAAGGATATATGGAAGTCTAAGCATTTACAGGGCTTACGACCTGTGATTGGCTGGTCTGAGTGGCCACTTTTCACACTGTGTTGCATGCACTATTCTTCTTATGTTTAAACATCCTCATTCCCTCAACTCTTCCATCTGTTGACTTTTGTGAAGTAAAAGAGCTAATACCTTTATCAGGTGGGTGAGATTTATCTGGCTGAACCGATTCACCTACTAGGTTCCTATATTGTTCGTATATGTTCCTATATTGATTTATTATTTATGTAAAACATTTTTTTTATCATTGAATACAGTTTTGTAATTTTTTAGGTTAACCTTTTCTTTTATTTCTTCCTTTTTTTATTTACATATTTTAGATCTTAATTTGAATAGGTACTTTTCTTATTTTTTTTTTCAGTGGATATGAAGTGAAATTTTTGATTTACTTTGTTTTATTTTTTATCTTGTTTTGATAATTTATCAGCACACACTATTTTTATATCTGTTTAATTTTTTTCTTAAATGTAAAATATATTCTAGTAAATTACTATTCTTTAAATGTAGTTGTATTATTTCACTCTATTTTTTTACTTTAAAAAAAATATATATTTCCTTAAACTATTTTTATCTGTTCATTATTTTATTTTATTTTATGTTCATTATTTCATACGTATACAGTATTATATCTGTACTCTTTTTATTTGATTATTAATTAAAACTAATGTCTGAGCCGATGACAAACTATTATTGAATATAAAGTTTATATTCGAAGCACTAACTTTGTGGTTATTCATTATAATAAAATAAATAAAACAACTTTGTTATTAACCACTAATTAGATACGTAAACCTTGACAAAGAAGCTTGTTTGCTTTGAAACCGGTCGGTGAAAAATAAAAAAATAGTGGTTAAAAACAAATTTGTTTTATTTATTTTATTATTATTGAATAGTTTATCGAGACAAATTATATTTTCATACTTTGTTTTCTTTATAATGTATTAATATTGTAATAATGTGTTTATTTTATTGAATAAAAACTCTATGAAAAAAAAAGGCAACGCCTGCCATATTTTATTCCGGTCTAAAAAATGTTTTCCCTCTCTGCTGCAATAAATTTATATCCAAGTAACTCTCTAGGGAGGACATCCAACCTGTCAACAAACATTTGGTGTCATAAAACGATTAAATAGTATAAAATGTATGTTATTAATTGAATTTTATAGTGTTAGTATATGAAATTAAAAAAATAAATACACAGATTACTGTTTTTTGTCAAAGAGCATGTAAACCTCAGAGTAAATACATTTATATACTCTAAGATGTAAACATATATTGTTTACAAAACTTTATTGTATGAAACAGTTTTTTGACTAAAACCACGTAAATTGAAAAGACATGTTTTTTACTAAATTTTATTGTAACGACACATATAGCCTTCTTCTTTTTTTTCATCTTTTGAGAGATCCTAAGATCCGTGTTACAGAAAACTAGTTGTTCTCCTGAGATGCTGAGGCCCAACTGTTCCTCTCTCTCTTGGGTGATCTTCCAGGCGGACGTTGTCCAGATGAGATTTTATTGGCTGCAGTGTACACAAGACTGTCGCTGTTCATTCTATCCAAATGGTCTCTCTAGTATCTTCTTCTAGATCAGCTTCATCGTACAATATCCTCTATTTTACACGCATCTCTAATTATAGTATTACGGATTCGGTCTCGGAGCGTATTTCTTTCAGACCAGCCCTCACCGAAAACGATTAGGACTGGTCTGAAGGTCATAAAAAAGTCAATGAGATATTGTTTTGACTTGAATATTACAACCAGAATTATCTTATTAAAAAGAAAAATACAATTCTATAAAAAAAGGTTTTAACTACAGTATTTCAATAATTTTTTTTAATGTATTACCGAAGGCATAATTTTAAGTAGAAATAAAGAAAAAATACACAAAAATGAATGTAATTTTAAATACTTGTATTTCTTTTCAAAAACAGAAAATTAAAATTTGGTTGCGGCCACTTTTATGTTCAATTTATTATCTTCAAATTATTGCAACAAATTTTTGTTCAATACTTAGTTTTTATTGAGATCCCAGATACCTAAGTTTAATCTAAAATTTAAATGGCGTAATCTGCCGGTCTAAAGGTAAATATATTTTAGTTACATAAAACTTTTGAGTATATTTTTTAACAGAAATACGTTTAAAAATATTGTTTTGATTTTTTCATAATAGCGCGATTAAAAAAATAAATTGTTTTAAAATGGCAAAATCCTATGATTTCCTCATTTTGCGTTCGTTTTACCAGACTACAGCCTTAACACCTTCATTTCAGCAGTTTAAAGTAGCCCTTTAGTACAAACAGTATCAGCCCGCGCTTCTACCGCATAAATAAAAAAGTTTGTCCAAAACTTGTTAAATGTATTCCTTGGTACGGGATTTCCCAGTGAGGAATACATTATAACCAAATAATATATATTTTTATTTATGAAATACTTAATAAATAAAAATGGTACTTTCCACAAACTAAATTGCTCCCCATGGTCACTCAAGCGTCTAATTAAATACCCGGAATCATTTTAAGTAAACAAATTAATGAAGTTATTAACTTGAAGCGCCAGAAGAATTAGCGTGTAAAAGGAGGGGATCTTTATTAACAGTGTTTGTTAGGAAACTCTGTTCTATTTCAATCATAAAACAGTGTCAAGGGAAGTCGGTAGATCACGGAACAGAGATCAAAAGGAAAATTCACTCTTGGGAAAACAAATCGGAAAATTGATGAAAGATGCAGAAATTTCAATCTCGATTCAAATGGCAAAGAGAAAAACAGTACAGGATGTTTGTTAATTGTTTTTTTCGACTATTATTTATTATAATTTAATTTTTCTTCAATGTAGGTATAATTTACACGCTTATTGAAAGTCAAAATATAAATGAATAAACAAAACAACACAGAGAGATAGTCAGGTTTCAACAAAAAACTATACATTCCAAAAATACACAAATAAAATAATATTGTCATTTCCATATACTGCTATCTCCCATGTACTCTTTAAATCCATAATTGGCTTTATTTAGAAGTAAATTCAAGTTTATAAAAATGTTGAATTTATTGTCCGTCATAATTAGGATATTGTCGGATATTCTATTGTAGAAGCGTACGCAGTGCCCCACAAATGATGTGCTTACCTTAATTTCGGGATTACCAATTTGTCTTTACTTCTAGTATTGTGATTATGATTGTCGCTATTTTTTTGAAAGAGGCATATACTTTTACGCTCATATATAATATTCTCATAAATATGCTGACTATATACCGTCATAATATTTATTTCTTTAATAAGATTTCTCAACGAATCGCGAAAATGTAAGTTGTAAATTTCTCTTACCGCCCCCTTTTGCATAACAAAAACTGCGGAAATATCGGCAGCCCGACCTTACACTAAAATGTCATAAGAAATAGTAGTGTGAAAGTAGCCAAAATAGACTATTCTGGCTGTAGCTACATCCGTTATTAGTCGGATCTTCCCGACGCCGTATGCTGCTTCGCTAAGTCTTGCCGCTAAAGCTTTTATATGAGGAACTCTAGTTGGAACACAATTAAGTGACTAATAAAGGCCTGACCGCTGCCAGTTTCTGCCCGTCCTATAGTTCACACATTACATACCACACACTTATGGCCCGCATGCGTCGGTAATATAATTTGTACTGCCAAAATAACCAAATTGACATTTTTCATGATACTCTCTCAAATTTTGCGAATAATCTCTTAGGAATAAATCTTAGTTAATAAGTTCACGCATACAAATTTTTTATCATTGTATTGTATATTGTATGAGGAATTAAAAAAAATATGAAGAAAAAAAAAACAACTGTAATTCTATCTGTTTTGTGTAATTCTAAAATTAAACGTTTATGCACGTGGAATTGAATCGACGAATCTAGTTTATGTTTTCAAGATGTGTCTTTGTTGAATTGAATTACCTTATGAAATAAAATAAAAATGAACTGTCGACGAACTACCTACATGATAAAGACGTTGAAGGCCGCGATTACGATGGGAAGTTAAAGACGTCATACTTTCACAATGATGGTAAGATCAATTTTCCGAGTGATTACGAAGATATAATACCGACCCCCCACCTTCAAGTTTTGGGTAGGTACATCGATATGTACCAAGGGGACGCGTACGCCACGGTACACATAACTGCGCACTAAAGTGACATACCTTCATTGTGACGTCATAGTTGAAGATAAATTTCACGAGTGATTGCGAAGATACACTACCGGCCCCTCCCCCCCTTTCAAAATTTGAGGTAGGTACATCGGTATGCACCGATGGGTCTAGTACCTCACGCTACGTATGTCTATTTATTGAAAGTGACAAAAATTTCGTTCTACGAGCGGTTTTTGCTTTAATTAAAATTTATTTAATTTTTAAATCATTCTGAGGTAGCCATTTCTTTTTTTCTTAACAGCTTATCTAAAATACAAGAGAGAAATAAGCAAATTTTTAAGTCAAATTAAATTCTGACATAACAGTCAGTTTTGAATCCAAACAGCTAGATGCAGTGGCTAGACGCTAGCCCATTAACATATAAGAGCATCTATTCGTATAAATATTGGCATTTAATAATTAATAACTGTAATTGATTATTCTCGAATTGGGAAATGAATACAGAAATCCGGGAAAGGAATTCAAAAAACAAAACGGAGGAAATTCAGTTGACTCGGAGAGTAAAAAATATACGTTCTGTGGGTTGACTCGTCCACATACTGTGTTTGCTTCCCGGGAATCTCTAACCCTATTAATCTAATCTACAAAGTTTTCTTGTCCTTAAAAAGTTAGGCGTGGCTGACTTTGACGAACATATATTTGAACATTGTTGTCTGTCACTTTCTCGCAAATGCTTCCCCGATACTGTGCAAAAAAGACAACTGCATGTCAAACTAATTATGCCCAACTAAAATCGATAAAACTGACATTTTGCTGCCCCTTTTTTTGCCCCCTAAACTGAACCGATTTGGTTGTTTGTTTTTTTAAAGAGTATTAGAATTTATTTTCCTGAGTCGGTATTTTTTGTGTTTCTCAAAAATATTTATCAAATTTGTATACCGTGCGTCCAAAGACGGCAGATAAATCTGGTTACTTTTAAGGGGTTTTGCTCCAATAATAACAAAAATAATCGAAAAAAAAGGTTGGGTACACGCCAATGGTAAATATCTATAGTGTGTAAAAATTCATTTTTCTAGTGCCACAGTCCAGAGAGAAAATACGGGACTACGTTTGTATGAAGAAAAGTAAGCAATTATTGAACCACACGTTAACTACTGTAGTAGTATTTTATTTTTATCAAACAAAGAAAACATAGATAAACTAACTGTATTACAAAATAAAGCCTTTAGAATCATTTTGAAAAAAAACAGATACACGAGGGTAAAATCGATGGTAAATGAAATGAAATTATTAACATATAAACAAAGAATATCTTACAATACAATGATATTTGTTCATAAAATTATAAACTCTAATAAAAAAACAGAATTTTGGAAAAAAATTGATCGGAACCAGCATGAACACGATCACAATACTAGAGAAAAGAACAAAATTAGACTTCCATTTAGGAAAAAGGCAAAATCACAAAATTCAATTTTATTTAAAGCAATTAAAAAGTATTACGAAATGAAAAAAAAAAAATTTATGAAGAAAAAAACATATCAAAATTTAAAATAATGGTCAAGACATATGTGAAAAACCATTTATAAATTAAATATATTTGCAATGTTATTATTAGAACACACATAACAATATGTATGATATGTGTGCCCTACTTTAAGATTTAAATAAAAATAAAAAGTCAGACAGCGTTTCTTCTTTCTACGGCTGACGATTCGTCGGCAGTTCAAGTCTGAACCGCGCGCAGGAGCTAGCAGCTGAAAAAAACACATTATGGCAATTTGTGGATGCCAAATTCCCCATCTTGGGAGCAGTTTATTTAAATATCAAAATAATTCAGCAAGAACTAGAAAAAATTGATACAAATGAAAATCCTCCTGTAGATCTATCCATATGAGGCATTCACAGACTACTTGTCTGCTATTTGGGACAAGAACGGAGAAAAACCTTCGTTTCTTTGAATGTTAGAGATTTCCAATCTCATAGAGACATTAAGGTTCTAGTAAAATGATCAAAAGAAGAAAGGACTTATCTTGGTAACGTACATTTTGCCTTCACTTCACTTAACTTCATTCTTCTCGAAATTCCCATGTTTTTTCCACAATATTATATTACCGTGGGTTATTCTCAAGTTATGAGTCGTGAGTCCCAACACACATATCTGAATTCTTAAACTCCGCTCTCTCAAATGAGGAACTTCAGCCCTACAGGAAATTGGATACAAAAAATGTTTTCTTGGGCGGGGTAAAAATTAGAGCATTAAATTCTAGGGAAAAGTTTCTTGAAAATGTACGGAAAAAAATAATAAAAAATTTTTTGATAAAAACGCACTACTTTGAATGACGTCACTGGTTCATTTGAATCAACCTATGATCTGAGAGCTATGGAAGATTTCCGGTCTGCTTGTCGCTTCTGGACCAATGGGAAGAACTGAATGAGAATAAACGAAAATGAACCTCTGACGTTACACGCGGCGTTATTTCAGAAATATAAAACTTTAAAAAATCATAGCGCTGATAATAATATATATAAAAATTGAAAAAAAAAAATTGACTTAGCTTAATATTAACAATTTTTTTTTTTAAAAACCACTGAACTTTCTCATTCATTACTCCGCATGTAATGGTGCAATAGGCACCACATAAGTACACCAACCGCAGGGTATCTCAAACTTCAAAACATTGTACTACATTGTATAAAATATTTATATACAACACAATGTGCATATAATATAAAGTAAGTAGGTAGTTAAAAAAATCATTTGAACTATAAAATTGCAAATAAATATTAATAACAGCTTCACAAGGTACGAAAATATTTGTTCTAAGGCTATATACATACGAGGGTAGGTTGAAAAGTAATGCACACATGCTTGTAGAACACGAACAAAAACAGATAACAGTAAGATAAGGCATAAAGTACATTAAAGAACGCTTCTAAACCATATATTTATTTTTCAACGTAGTCACCGTTAAGCCTAACACATTTCTCCCAACGTGTAACAAGTTATTTTATTCCATCACTGAAAAATTCTTCCGACTTTTCTCTATCTGGTAGGTGCTTCCACGTCATCGTCCGATGTGTAATGATTACGATCGAGGGCTTTCTTGAGTAGAGGAAAAAATAAATTGCAAGGCGCAAAACCGGGGCAGTAAAGAGGGTGTGGAATTGATTGAAACTTTAGGTTTCACAGAGCTTTTCCAGTTGCACGCTAGGTGTGTGGACGAGCGTTGTCATGTTGCAAGATTTTACTGTATCCTAATTGTTAAATAATGAAACCGACGCATTCCTTGGATATTCCAATATGGTCTGCGATACGCCTTTGAGTGATTCGCCGGTCATTTTGAATCAAATAAAATGAACCGGGTTGTGGTCCCGTGGCTAGTGTCTTGGACTCACGGCTCCAAGGTCCGTGGTTTGAATCCCATTTTACCTCAACATAATTACCATTTTCTAACAGGGAGTTATCTACAACTCGATAAATCATAAGAACGTAAATATTTCTTTAAAAAAAATAAAAAAATTCTCGACGAGTTTCCGAAGAAGAGTGATGAAGAGAGATGCCATGGCTAAACTGAGTGTCTATGCCTTTATTGCTAAACTATTTGTCTGTACCGCTGTTCTAATTTAATGTCGATATTTTCTGTCATTAGCTTAAGTATTATTTTCAGTATTAATCAATTATTTTTTGTTCAAATAACATGTATGTAAACTTTGCAAATCGGCTTAGGCCGTTAGTAAATAAATAAATGGGTGATTAATTTTCAGCTCACGGCTGTTGTTTCGCTCTCACCCAATTTATTACAATACAGTATTATGTGTTTCATTAAATATTTCATATAAAGTGTCTTTAATAAAATACTATTTTATCAAAAGTCTTTTGTTTTGTAATTTATTTGTAACCATAAATAAAACCCCCGTTGTTTACTTTTAGAACGCCATACTAGCACCTCTTTTGTCCCGAAAGAAACAAGGATATAATATAGTGATTATGTGATCCCGATAGAAACATGAGTCAGATTAGAAGATTATCTTGTGAAATTCGACTGATATTTGTACGAATTCCGAGGATTGTTAAGTAAAAAGCTTAAAACTCTAAAGACGTACTGAATTTTATGATTTTATTACACTAAATATAAATTATTGTAAAATATATATTTGAAGCATCATCTTTGTGATTAATCAAAATATAATAAAAGTAAAAGCACTTCGTTTTTAACAACTTAATATTAATTTAATTACTGATCGGTTTTGAAGGCGTATTCGCTTTCTTATCAAGGTACACTGTAGTAACGGGTATTATCCTGTTTTATAATACAAACAGTATCACAATGTTTTTATTTTAATTATGTAATCCATATTTTCGGTTTAACACAAATTGTAGTTAAAACAAGGAAATTGAATATAAGAAATGTTTTCTTACACGCTGTAAAAAATAGAGCATTTAATTGTAGAGCAAAGTTTCTCGAAAACGTATGAAAATCTTGATAAAAAGACGTTTAAAAAAAACGAACCTCTGAAAAACACACCTTACAGCTGTTTAGAATAGCCAATCAATTATTATGTGTTTTGATATATTTCCGGCTTACGGAAAGCCATGATAAGCGTATTTACATACTTACGGGGTTTATTTTTAAAATGCCAGGACAACTCAACGATAACTTATTTATTTTTATATTTTATGGGAACTAAGACCACCCAAAAACCTAAAAAGTTCCTAGTGTTATAAAGTACAAATATGATAAAGCAACTCAAGTGGTTTTGCTTTTATTAGCGCATATAACTTGTTGGAAAGAGTCCAAAGACGATGTACATAGTTGTCGCGGAGCCTAAAACGGCTTTCATACGTGGAAAGACTGGAAACTCTCGGTTTCATAACGCTGCGGGAACGGCGAAAAGGGGGAGACCTGATAGAAACATACAAGATACTTAACAGTTACTATAGGTGCCCAAATTTGGATCCCATGTTCAAGCTTAAACAAGATACTCGTCTTCAAGGCCACAGGCTGGAAAAAACGAGATTCAATCTAAATCCACGTAAGCATTTCCTGAGCAATAGGGTTGTTGATGGTTGGGATAATCTCCCACAAGAGCTGATCACAATGTGTTGTCTCAATGGGTTAAAAAATGGACTAGATATGTTTCGGAAAAGTTAAAGTGTGCCAACAGCATAATTTCATGTAAAAAGATTAGAGCATATCAGCTTTAAGCAGCTCGCTTAAAATTAATAAAAAAGTAATACACTTTCAATCTCTCTCTTTTTTTCATAATATTCCATACAATCCTTGCGCTACAAAGTATCTTGCTGACAATTTAATTTATTTTTCTGATCATGGTATTTTGCTTCACTCTTCTCAGGAAATAACACTTTCCATTTCTCAATATAGCACATCATTTTTCCACAGTTCGTTTTCTGATTTTTTATAAAGCTACCTTTTTCATTCAAATTCTATAGCCACCTTCAAGAAACGCCCGAAACACTATTATATATCCATAGAACCGTAACCTCCATTCATTTTATTGTTTTTTTTTTGAAAATTTTATTATTCCTCTTCTTCCCTTGGTTGCTCTTTCTCTCTTCTTCCAAACATTCCATTCCAGATTCTTCATCCTTTAATATGAACAACATAATATATTTTATTTAAGTGAATATGTGCAGCCTCATCTCCCCATTGAAAAAAAGCTGCAATTTTTGGTTTTTTTATAAATGTATGTGTCTTTTAATATATTTTGTTTCTTGGTACAAACTTTTGAACAACTTTTCTTTTGACTGAAAAAATTCATTCTGATACTTTTTATAAAAAAAAATTAATCAAAATCGGTTCAGTTTTTGAACCGATTTTGATGGAAACATTTTTCGCTTTTAGCTAGGCATAATAAATCTGACGTGCAGTCGTCTTTTTTGCTCAATACCGGGAAGGCATATGTGAGAGAGGGGCAGAAAAACTATGTTCAAATGCCTTTTCATCAAATTTCTTTGACACCGCATATTCTCTGTCACCCTTAATATTTCTTTTTTTCCATATTTCGTTGCATAATATGTTAATCTAATTAAAAACTCTACGAAGACGAATGTTTTTTACACTATTCTTTGAAATATCAACCCGAATTGAGAAACGTTGTTAATATTAAAAGTATTTCCTTGCTAAAAGCTGTTGAAATACTCCGAAAAAGAAAGTAATAAAATACATTTTGATATAATCCTTCATCCCTCATTTTTTATGAGCGGAAAAACAAGAAAAATGAAGAGTCTTTTACATATATAATGATACCAACATCTACAAAGGAGACTTCTTATTTATTTAACTACTTTTTCTTCCAGAAATGGAGGCCAACAATTTATTTAAATGACTTTACATTTTTCTGAAGGCTGCGTCCGTTGGATTAAAAACAAGACGGATTTTTTATATAAAAGACTGATAAGGATGTCAATCGCATTTATTCACGAAAATTTATCTCAGACAAAGGGGATCTGATTATGGTTGGATGATAAATTAAGCCTATTTATATGAGTTCGTTATTTTCAAATTATTCCATTTTGATATCGCTATCAAACTGTCAATCTGTAAGTGACTCAAGAAAAAACACCTTTCGGGTTTTTTTATGTTTCTTGGGGTTTTTACGGATACCCGTGGAACTTTTTACATTTTTAAATGATTCAATATTAGCGCTCCACAATTATTAAAAAAATGTATATAATGTAAAAATAGTAATTGCCGAGTACATGGAGTCGATTCAGAATAGCATTATACGAGTATACAGTTCGCAATTTGTTGGAACTAAACCTTAAACTTAATGAGCTCTAATAGACTTGGGCAGTCCCATGTAAAGTTGACAATTTAAAATAAATTTAATAATTCTATAGTTTTTCTTCTCTCAGTTAGATTTAACAAGTTTAAAGTATTTAATAGGGAGTCAGTATTTGGGTAATTCATAAAAATGCTAATATTTCTTAAAATTTTAAAAGCTGTCATCTTTCAACCCTTATTCGCACCTGATGGTGCATAGAGCACTACATTTTTAAACTAAATGCAGCACATCTCGATCATATGGTACAGAAAGGTAAGGTAATCGATCTGTCAAATATATCAGTGGAAACCACCTCAAGTAGGGTAGGCGATCGCGACAACCACTACAGTTTTTTTTCCTCACTCAATATCCGTTTTCAGGATATTTACCTGAGGAGTCGAAAGAATAATTCAGTGTCCGGGCGGATCAAGAAAACAGTTCAGAGTTTGAAATAGAACCAGAATCCTGGGCGAGTGCTTTTCGATGGCTGATCTCAGGTTAAATCCTAAATAAAGAAATTTAGTAGAGGCCAATACGTATTGTAGTGTAATGGTTAGTGCATTCGCCTACCATGCCTGAGGCCCTGAGTTTGATTCCTGTCAGGATAGTGTGGAATAAGGTGGCTCTACACGGCAATATTTCATGTTCCTGGACTGGCATCGAAAACGTAAGGCTGATGACCATACCTTCATGTAACATATGAACATTTAGTGCACCAATTACGCACCATCGGTTGCGGACTAGGATATGATGACGAGTCGAAGGAAAATGAAAAACATTTGTTCTGGATTCTGGTTCTTTTTCACACGCACAACTGTATTTTTCATTCGCCCGGATACAGAAAAATAAATGCGTTGTTGACAGAAATTCAACAAACTTTTATTAATTTGGTAACATTTAATAACTTGTTTTTTCCGAGGGTAAAAAATAGTTTCGTTTTTCGCGTATTTTATCCCAGTATAAAACCGACATAAATAGTTTTTTTATGATAGCGGCCAAAGTATCAATAAGCTGAATTGTATTAGGATTTAGGGGACTGTCGGAGATTCCAGTCCGCAAGACTGGTTATATTATAGGGAGGGGCCTTTATTACTTATAAATTTCTGGAAGGATCGGAAAAATACACCCGAATTTTTTTGAAATATTGCATCGAATTTTTGTCCCGTTCATGATTTTTTCATGGAACCAAACCTGTTTTGTGAAAAATTATTGATCTTTTAATGGCGTATTTCTTTACTGTTTATGTTATTTTCATCCCAGAATACATGTATTTCATGGTACCTGAAGCTGATCATCATACTTTCATGTAACAAAATATATCATGATACGCTGCGATTGATTTACCAATACAGTGCCTTATGCACCATTAGGTGCTGAAAGAGAATGATGATGTTTTTGTCTTAAGCAATTTGCCTGTTTTTGTTACATTGTTTGATTTCGTCACCCTTATTCTATTCTTATTTTTAGTGGTGGGGGTCAGTGCGATGCAAACTCCTGACGTCAC
This sequence comes from Micrasema longulum, assembly GCF_059751315.1. Taxonomy (NCBI): domain Eukaryota; kingdom Metazoa; phylum Arthropoda; class Insecta; order Trichoptera; family Brachycentridae; genus Micrasema; species Micrasema longulum. Next base: position 108,372 of record NW_028278721.1, on the reverse strand, counting down.
TGTGAAGATCTATTGTGACGGGTCCCTATGAATAGTTCTCGCCCTCCAAGTCCAGGTCTATAAAGAGTCTGGCTACTGTGTGGAAGGCGAGAGTTTAGATTTTGCGGAATTTCTCCCTCCAAACCCAGATCCGTAAAGTATTGGGCAATTAGGTAGGGGGAGAGCTCTTTAACTTGTATCAACCTCCTCTGATAAAAAACAATATAACGTAATAGCTCCAAAAATTTTTAGTTTTGCATTGCATCTTAGAACAGGCTGAGCCATGTTAGATAGAGACTATTCTAACCAGAGGATGCTCCGTATTAATTTTCTTATCCTTTAGTTTTATAAAGATTCCTAGTATTAAAATTATATGCTTATTTATGCAAAAATTAATAAAAAATACAAAATGAAATAAATGGTCAAAAATGATATTTTGGCGTTTTTTGTTAGGTATTAAAATAATCTGTAGGAACTAGATTGTTGAGGGTTTTTGGAGCTCCTACCCCAGTTAGAAATAGACAGAAGACACGAGGTTGCTGTTTAATACTTATTTATTACTTGGCAAATAAATAGTGAGCCTTACTCATAAACCTGGTATAAAGTTACACTTGAGTAAAGTGGTAATATTCGGATAGGAATACCATTCTTATTATAAGTAGAATAAGGATGATATTCCCATCCGAATTATATCGCTATACTTAGGCGTAACTTTACGCCGAGTTTATGAGTAAGGCCCAGTGAATTAAAATATGTCGCGCGAGTGTTACGGCGATGAAGGGTTGCACTGACTGACTATATGCTGTTCGGGCAGCCTCTTTGGGCTAACTGAATAGGCTTACTGGGCATTACCACGCCCTGTGGTCTCTTTATAGGCCACGTTCCTTTATTGTTATTTTCTCCATGCACGAACGATGTTAATATACTGCAGGATGGAAGGGTTAGAGGAAGAATTTTGTATATAACCCAAATTTCTATCTTATATACAAAATTCTTTTATTTACATAATTATCTAACTATTTTGTTTAGGTTATAGCTGTAAAAATCCCAAATAAAATAAAATAAATAAATAATTATATAACATCATGATTTACAACCCCTGCTTGCACTTGTATAAAACATAGAAATTAGTTTAGTCTTCCACCAGTCTGACGATGTCGGTAACAACAAAACCCGGTCACTGGTAAAAAATTTATATAAAAAAAATATAAATTTAAATAAAAGTGGAACAAAACTAAGTATTTTTATTATTATAATTAAAATGCAGTTCCACCAAGAAATGTCAGTAGAAAAACTCAATATATTAAGAAATAATTTGAGTTTGCTTAAATGTTTGTAGACAAACCAGCCAATGACAGGTCTTAAGCCCTGTCCTGTAAATGTCTAGACTTCCATATTCTCTAAAATGTTTACCATTTATTTATTCCTCATTTGAAAGAAAATTTTCTGTTCTTTAAGACGTTGTATTTGCTTTTACGTTACATACAATATTTTTAAGTCATCAAAATTGATATCAAGTAGACGAAAGTAGGCATTTTTAACACCTCTTTCTGTTCGCATTCAATAGAGGAGAGAAAACAAATAAGACGAATACATTATCGACTAATTTAAGTAAATAAATCACGAAAAAATTAAGAATAAATTAAAGAAAAGCTTCCTTGTATAGTTAACATTAACTGTGTTTTAAAGTTAAATGTATGTAAGTACACATTTATTTTATTTTATTTGTTATTTTACAATTTATGTATTACTTTTTTAACATTAAAGATAAAGTTCCCTCACTGGGGTGTCCCGTGCCGAGGGAGACATTTTATATAATTTTGAAACGTGCCTTATTCAACATAATTACATCATAATATGTAACTTATGCATTGAATTTTTTTTTGTATATGTACATATTATGTACATATATAAATATGTGCTTATGTGTATTAACTCATTTTGTTTTTATTAAAAGTGCTATTTAAAAAAGTAATTATAAAAATTTATTATTTATTATGCATTTTTGTTTATATTTTATACTAAGCACAAGAGCCTGATTCTTTTTTGACAAGTTCAACCAACTTCAAAAAGTTACAGAAGTGTTCTATTTTTTATTTCTTTTATGTATTATTTTTATACTAAATAAAGGTTCGATAGTAAAAATATATTTTTTTTCAATGTTGTACTCCACAATACCTTAACTGGATTTCTAGTCTTCGTGTGGCCCCAAAAAAAATAATATTGGGTAAATCATAAGTACGCAAATATTTTTTTTATAAAAAAAAACATTATAATGATTTCATAAAATATTTGTACATTAAAAAATAAAGACTGTTATAATAAATCATTATCAATAAATACGCAAACGGTAAACAGGATTTCACAGGAAGGATCTTAAATTTATGCTATAATATTTGTGTGATAAAACGCAGGTGCAAATTTCAAAGCCTTTATTTATCCTTTGACATAACAAGTGACAGATAAAGAAGCAAAAGGATAATCTCCTGTTTACCTGTATGACAATTATAATATATTTTGTTTGAAATTTATTGTTAAAGAGGAGAAAAACATTTTTGAGAAGAGAATATGGAAGTCGAGGCATTTACAAGTCTTATGACCTGACGTTGGCTGGTTTGAGTTGCCAATTTACTATTCAGGCTATGTTTGAAAATCAACGTTTCGTCAATGAGGAAGTTCAGTGGTTTTTTTCAATTTTTTTATTTGTAAATAGACTGTTAAACTAAGTCAAATTTTTTTTTTTAATTTTTACATATCGTATTATCGGCGCTACGATTTTTTAAAGTTTTGTATTTCTGAAATAACTCCGCGTGTGACGTCAGAGGTTCATTTCCGCTTATTCTCATTCAGTTCTTCCTATTGGTCCAGAAGCGACAAGCAGACCGGAAATCTTCCATAGCTCTCAGATCATAGGTTGATTCACATGAACCAGTGACGTCATTTAAAGTAATGCGTTTTTATCAAAATATTTTTTATTATTTTTTCTGTACATTTTCAAGAAATTTTGCTGTACAATTTAATACTTTAATTTTTACCCCGCGTAAGAAAACATTTTTTGTATCCAATTTCCCGTAGGGCTGAAGTTCCTCATTCTTCAATTTGTTGACTTTTATGAAATAAAACATCTAAAATCTTTATTAGTATGTATGATATTCATCCGGGTAAATTATTTCACCTACTAGGCAACGCCAGAAATTACTTAAATTGAAAATAATATCTCCTTATACCAGTTTTACTTAAATCAACAACATTTTGAGTACGTCCAAATGTTTGTAGGCAAGGCTGGATTCCACTCTCTCAGGAGTTACTGGGATTTATTGAAACGGAGAAGGAAAACCTTTTTGTTTTTCTTCAACAGATTACAATAGTGTTGTGGCATTTTTTCTTTCGATTTTCGTATCGATTTTTTAATATTGATTTTTTTTCGTCAGATAGGGCAAATAGAAATGGTTTATCATATTAACGGTTAGTTTAGTTTAATACTGACTATATAGGGTTTTATCTTGACCCCACATATGCTCCTAACCCCGTACGATATTCATGGTACATATTTAAAAATAATCATGTTTCTTGATTTATATACTATTATGGTCATTCATTAAGAATAAATATAAATACAAAGCAAGATAACAAGTATATAAAAGTAAAATGCTTCCCCACATACGACAAGGATAGTAACAGTAGGTGATAACTATATTATACAATTATACGAATAAATGTTTTTTATTTCGATCAACTATATGGACAGAATGACGAATGTTACAGAGTGCGTAAAGTGGCCACTTAAACCAGCCAATAACAGGTCACAAGCCCTGTAGATGCCTAGACTTCTATAATACCTTCTCTAAAATGTTCTTCATCTCTGTTGTAATATGTTAGTATTAACAGCTTCCCGGGGAGTTGAATCCAATCCTTGTCTACAAAAATTCGGAGAAACTCAAAATATTGTTGATACATCCACCTGGTCCATGAAGAAGTTTAGAAATTGAAAAAAATAAGATTTTCAGGCGTTGCCTAGTATTTAGGTGCAATAATTAAATTAGATGAATCTGACCTGCATAAATAAAGGTTTCAGCTCTTTGACTTTACAAACATCAACAGATGAAAGAATTGAAGGAATATAGATGTTCAAATCTGGGCAGAATGGTGAATGTTACACGGTGTGTACAGTGGCCATTTAAACCAGCCAATGATAGGTCATAAGCCCTGTAGATGCATAGACTTCTATATTACCGTCTCTAAAATGTTCTTCATCTCTATTGTAATATGTGAATATACATATATATATTTTATTATCGCCTTTAAGGGGCCATTTTTATTTAAATGAAACCATTCTAACACCTTAATCCGCCGAGATAATTTTGATCACCTTTTTGTGGTGCGCTTATATTTATATGACGTGTTCTTCTTCTCTGTTGTAATATGTGAATATTAACAGCTCCCCATGGAGTTGAATTTGGTCCTTATCAACAAAAATTTGGATAAACTCAAAATAGATTTGTTAACTAGAAGTGTTATCTTTCAACAAATAGAATCTTTTATATCACATATTTTAAATATTTTTATTTGGCGCATAGCATCAGGTCAAAAGATACACGTGGGAGTTTGATTAAATTAAATTAATCGTATTGTGAACTCCTTATGAGAACACACGATTTAGTTCTATATTCAATATAATGTCAATATTGTCTAACAATGGAGAAATAATCGATAAATTAGAGCTTTGAAGGAACATAACTTTTGCGGCGCCAACTACGATAAAGTACGGAATTTGTGATGTAGCTTTCAATATTGACTGAATTCCATGACCGTGCACACATACGTTGCCGTTGGTATAATGAACATGCCAAAGTCGGTCAGTGGCCAGTGCTTACCTGCTCGTTGGCCTGCATGGTGATGAAGTCCCACTTGGCCTGCAGATTGCGGCGCAGGCCGACCAGCGCCTCGGCTTCGTACTCCTCCAGCACGTGCCGCTGGCGGTTGCGCTTGCTGCGCTTGCACAGGTACACGGCGTACTCCACATTGTCGGGGTGTGTGGTGGGGGACGGGGCCGCCACCCCCGCCGCCGTACCCGCCGCGCCGCCCGCGCCGCGTTGCTGCCACGGCCAGTAGTACGGCGACTGAAAAACCAACAATAACGTGATGTACACATTCTGCAGATGTTCCTGACGAACTTCATAAGCACGAGTGACTCGACACGGATATTCTAGTGAGTGAGGACTAGGCACGAGTCGTTTCTGAGTGACGAACTTCAATAACGCAAGCAAACGGACGCGAATATTCTAGTGAGATAAAACATAGGCACGAGTCATTCCTAAGTGATGAACTTCAATAACGCAAGTGAATGGACACGGATATTCTAGTAAGCAAGGACATAGACACGAGTCGTTCCTGAGTGACGAACCTTAATAACGCACGTGAATGAAAACGAATATTCTAGTGAGCTACAACATAGGCACGAGTCGTTCCTGGGTGACGAACTTCAATAAAGCAAGTGAATGGACACGGATATTCTAGTGAGCAAGGACAGAGGCACGAGTCGTTCCTGAGTAAGGAACATTAATAATTAACACGCGTGGCTCGACACGGATATTCAAATGAGTAAGGACATACGTAAACGTCAACAGATGGAAGAGTGTGCGAATGTGCATGTTCAAATATAGGCAGAATAGTGAATGTTACACAGTGTGTAAAGTGGCCACGTAAACCAGATAATGACAGGTCATTATTATACCTCAAATTCATTAATTATATGTATTTGTAAAATATATAATGGATTCCATTATTATGTAGACATTTTTAACTGCACATTGCATTTATACAGTTGCTGAATGTACATCTTGAGTGGATTATAATATGGATATGTACCGAATGCAATGTACGTGTTTGTGTATGTTTTTTATATGCATGTTAATTTGCATATGCATGTGTGTATATGTATACGTTCATATATGTGTGCATGTATGACTTAGTGTGTGCATTCAATATTTTTATTATTTATTTTTACCAATAATAACTTCCATGGAAAACGCAAACGTTAACGATTATTCATTTCTAACATAAGTTTTTTATTTATTTATTTTTGTCACATTTAATATTTACCTAGTTGACTTAATTTATGAAAACTTCATAGGTGTTTTATGTTAGAAAATCTTTAGTTTTAATACTTATTTAGTGTGACTGAATGTTTTTTAAATAAAAATTAAGCCCTGTAGATGCATAGACTTCCATATTCCATTCACAAAAATGTTTTCCTTCTCTGTTGGAATAAATTGAGATCTAAATAATAACTCAGGGAGGAAATTCAGTCTGTCTACAAACATTTGGGGTACTCAAAACATTGTTACTTCAACTAGTTCCTAGGTTTATCAAAACAGGATGCTTCTAAAGGGAAAAGCGTCATTTTTCATAGTGCAAAGTGAATTGGAAATTCAGTTAACTTATTTTATTCTGGCTTTATGGTTTGACGAAGTTATTTTTCATTTCACATACGAACTTTGATCGTTTTTAGAAATCGGATTTCAAAAGGAGCGGAAATTTGATTCCGGAAAGCGAACGGTGCCTACGCGGATGTCCGTCACAGGAAATTAACTACAGCACCTACCGAGAAACACTATTTCACTCTTCGTTCAAGTGTTTTGATTTCAAACCATTTAGACTTCTGATGTTTTCATTTCAGTTAATTTGAGTAAACTGCAATCGGCGGGTAAAAATCGAATTGTGATAAATGTGAAAGAATTTCGGAATTGATCTTTAGATAATCGTAAGCGGCATTCTGTTTTATCCTGCCTACCCCTAAGGGTAAATAGCAAGATGAATGTAGGTTTGTTTAAAATAACATAAGATTAAACGACGTTTTTTTCTTTCGGTCCGAAATCAACAAAAAATAATATACCTTAAAGAATAAACTACAGAAGTCACATTGAACAAGATTTTGGAAATTGTGCGATTTCTAAAATATAATAATTGTTATTTTGAAAACAATAATACTCATCAAAATAGCATATCTGGGAGTACTGTTTTTTGCATTAAAACAAAGTGGACCTTAGATTTTGATTTCAACTTTAAAAATACATTTTTATGACGAAAGTGGACTTTGGTGTTTTATTCACAGATAAAAAAGTTTATTGCGATAATTTCTGTACTTACGACTTCAAAATGGCTAAAAATGGACTTCATTTTATCCTCTAAGGTACATAATTGTAAAAGCCACCTTAAGGATTATGAATTTTCTGTCAATGCAGAATTTATAAATGACTTCTTTGTACAATAAATAGTAAAATGTTTTTTGAAATTCAAGCCAAACTTTTCCCAGAATGATTAGATCAGAAAATTGGAATATAAATCTGCATTTTTGGTTTTTAACTGAGCTGTTTTTAAACGGACTGGTTAAAAAAGAACTAATTTGAATAGTAAAATATTTGATTCTGCATCTACCTTATATATTCAGGCTCTTGTTGAGTAGGTACCTACATAACTTAAGGTGTTCAATCAAAAGCTTTTTGCAAATATCTTTTTAGATGGTAATATTGTGATATTAAATATTTTTAATGATGGTCAGTATTTTTCTTTACCTGGAACCTGTAGAGCGAAGAGTCGTCCTTGATGACAAGGGTCTTGCTGTCATTCACAGGGAAGAAGTAGCCATATTGACAGAGCTGGTTACCAAGGCTGAGTGCCTCTGCAAAAACGAGAGAAGAATGATATTAAATAACAAAATTGGATTAATAACAAATTAATACAGTTAGTACTCCAGTTGGATCTTCTGGTATTTTTCTGGGTTATCAGCAGCTGTAATTTAATCTAAAATGTTTGTCGGCATTTTTTGTCAACTTTTCGGATTAAATTACAACGTTCAATATAATGTGAATAAAATGATCAGTTTATATACCGGGCAATACATGTCTTAAAGGCGATAGACCCGTGGCGCAGTTGGTTAGACAGCTAACTGTGGAACTGACGTCGCAGGTTTGATTCCCGCCAGTTGCAAGAAAGAAATCCAAGAAAGATTGTTTAGGTCTGGGTGTTGTGGTGTATTTTCATAACTTCCTTCCATGCCTCTTATGTTGAGGCTCAGCGGGTAACTCCTTTTGAAAACGAATTGTCAAACTAATGACGGAATGTAAAACTAATACGGTAACACAAAAGGCGACTGCGGTACGGTATAAATAACAATTTAAGCTATGGCAAACAATACTGTACACTAATTTGTGTTCCATTAGAAACACGGCGGCGACCCAAAACACCTTGAAAATTCCATTAAACAAATAATGTTCAGAAATACATTTTTTTTAAATTTACACAGCGTGAATGGTTAACCCTGACACATCCGATCCACAAAGACTGGTATGAGCAAGATAAATTATTGGCATTAAAAAAAAAAAGTTTCTAAATTTAATTAAAAAACAAGCAGTTGCTTATTTTTGCAAAGCGCAGAGCTAGCTACCCCCTCCGCACTACTGTTTTCTTTCCTGCAGACATTAATTTATTTTTTGAGCTTTAAAGCGCTTCTAAATCAATTTTTTAAATTTTATTATTGTTAATTTTATTTAATTATTTTGTTAATTAAGTAAAACAACAGCAATACTGAAAAAATATATACAACATTAAAAAAAAAACATAAAATAAAGCATGTGTGTGAGGACGCGTGGGTATACGTTTGATATGCCAATATATATTTCTGTTCATACCGATAAGCGTGGTTTTGGATGTGATATGTTTTACCATACGCGCTGTACTTTAAGAATTGAAACATAAAAAAAAATGTTCTAACTCTTTTAGAGTTGAAATATTACTTTGAATAAATAAATAAGTATAAAAATTACCTGATTCCTCGATGGCAAACCGCTCCATTAACCACTCGATGAGATCGTAGCCTGTAAAATATAAAAAAATAATTCATGTAAATATGATTAGTAAATTTGTAAATACATAAGCTCAAAATGTACTCTCAATCATTGTTTTTTTTATTACATCTTTTACTTTATTTTTTACTATGTTTTTTTTTTTCTTTCTACTCGGTATTTTGCTTTATTTTTTTAAATATGCTTTTTGCTAAACACATACATTCATTATTTTACTATGACTAAATATGTTTCTTATGATGTATTCTGTTTTTATTTTGCATTTTACTGAGTTTTGTGGATGTTCAAACATAGGTAGATTAGTGAATATTACACAGCGTGTAAAGTCTCGACTTAAACCAGCCAATGACAGGTCATATGCCCTGTAAATGATTAGACTTCTATATTCCCTTCTCCAAAATACTTCCCTCTCTATTGCAACAAATTTAGATCTCAGGTTCAATTTTTAAATGTTTTACTACACTTTTTTTTTAAAGTTCGAGATAAGCAAAAATTTACAAATCTGCTTTCCTTTCATATATTTTACTTTTACTTGCTTTTTATATATATTGATAATTTTTATGTTTTTCTTATAATGTATTTTTGTATAATTTAATTTAGTACGTACTACTATTTGGCATATGATTTATTGCTCCTATTTCTTATATTTCTTACGAATTCGAATTCTTACTTTCTCGTGAATTTCTAGAAAACATAACTCAATTATCATTTCAATTATGCTCATATATATATAAATTCTTTTTCTGTTGATTTAAATGATGATCTTGTTTTGTTTTTTTAAATTTTTAATACTACTATATTTTACTATTATTTTGTTGATTTTAATGATACCACTATTTTGTATATTTGATTATGTGTGATTCTAAATTTGTATAATTTATATTAAAAAAAATATTTCTGATTATCTTTTTTGCATTGTATTCTTTGGAATTCGATTATTTATTACATTTACCTTTTTTTCTAGATTGTGATTCTTTGTCATTATAATTTAATCTAATTAATTTAACTATGTATTTTTATTGTTATTTATTGTGGCTTGACACGGGTATAGCCTAAAAAGCCTTAATAAGTTCATAAATATTTAATTTTTAATGAACAAATAAATAAAAAAATATATAAAAAAAATACTTCAATATTTCATCGTTCCCGGACTAGGATCAAAATCGTAAGACTAATCATATTACCTTTCATTGAAAAAAATATCAAGATATGCTGCCAATTTGATTACCGATGAGGTGTCCTATGCTCTACTGTATTCGGATAATAAAATGATACGTATTATTGTATTTTATAAATTATTGAAAACTTCCGATAACGATAAATTGATCTATGAAATCCATTAAAAGGAAAAATATTTAAAAGGGAAAACAAGTTTTTTCCAAAATACATTATGTGCGGAAGTGATTATTCACCAGAATTTATCTTTCTTCCTCGTTCATCAACTGTCAAATTTTTGGGAGAAAATGGAGGAAAACGTTAGGCGCTTTGGAAGCATCATCCATCAGAATCCGAGTTCTAATGCTGAAGATTATTACATTACTCTTTTCTAATTGAGATTTTTCCAACGGTGGATATCGAATATCACAGCAAAAAGACAAATATTTATATTCATAAAAAATCAGATATATTTTTTGGAATAGTAAAACGAAGAAAAAACAAAAATAATGACAATAATGATCACAAATAATATTAAGTATCTTATCAGCGCGCAAGAGGTCTGAAAAGCGAGGAAAGAACAAATCGCAAAGAAAAAATAATTCTATTTATTTATTTTTTATTAAGTTAGTTCATAACATCTTAAGAACTAATATAAACTTATAATAACATTACATTTTTTGTATAAAAATTTCACAACTATATTTTTCCAAACTAATTTAAAATATTTCGATCTTTTTTATCTCCTTTATTTCTTCGGGTAACTCATTGTACAGTTTCAATCCCTTGTTCAATGAGTTTTGAGATTCTGTTTTTCTCCTTCCTAGTAATCTTATTATTTTTTTACTCCTTGTTTCATATGTATGACATAGTTAGTTTTTTTTTTTTATTATGGTTTTTATTTTATTCATCCTCTTAATTATTTTATGTATAAAACTTGTTACATTATATTTCATTTGCTGCTTTACTGTGAGCAAGCCAATTTCTTTTTGCATTTTTTCTACATAAAAATAGATAATTTATAAAGTATAATCCTCATCGCCTTAATTTGAAAAAAAAATAAAAATATTATTAATTTTTCCATGTTACATAAAAAAATAATGGAAGAACAGAAATTTATGAGTGGACGTATGATTGTTTTATAAATTAGAACACTTCTCTTTTTATCTATTACATTTTGTAATCTTCCCATAAATGACTTTTTTTTTAAATAAATTTTTCTTACATATTGAGAATGTGTTTTGAAATTAAAATATCTATCCAAGTAAACTCCGAGATACTTTATTTCGTCCACATAATTTATATTTAAAATACCAATATTAATATTGTATCCCTGGAGTATATTTTTTCTCCCAATATTCATATATTTTATTTTTGAGGTATTTAATTTTAATTGATTAATTTTTTAACCATTTTGATATATTTCCTAAATCGTAATTTATCTTATTTATCACCGTATCATAATTATCTTCTAATAAGAAAACTAGTGCATCAGAATAAAAGTAAACTTACGTAAACTTTAAAAACGATATGGGTAATTATTATTGTAATTACATATTCTATTGTGTATATTACAGAGTAAAAAGATGTAAAATAGTGTCAATAGTAGTGGATTTAACATTTGATTTGTAGCATTTCTGCAATTTGTAGCAAGCTGAAAATACATTGTGGCACGTGTATTTTCAGAAAAACTAATTAAAGAACCGAGCCATGTTCCCATAGCTAGCGTCACAGACTCACGGATCAGAAGTTCGTGGTTCGGACCCCACTCTACCCCAACTTTTCCATTTTCAAATAGTGAGTTATTTACAACTCGTCGAAAGTAGCCTACAAAATTTAAACATTTGTGTAAATCATTAGAACGCAAATATTCCTATTTAAAAAAAGTCGTTTAAGACCTTTGCTTTTCAATATGTTTATTTAATTTTGTGATATATTTTATATTAATGAGAAAGTTCGATGTTTTTTTATTTTTTTCATTTGTTATTAGACTATCAAACTTGGTCATTTTTTTTAGTTATTAAGTTATTTTATTTTAATGCGTCGTATTATAAACTACGATTTTTAAAAGTTCTGTAATTTTGAAATTAATCCGCCCGTGGCGTCACAAGTTGTCATCAGTAAGTTGTGCTGGCATTTAAAAGCAGAACCTCGTAGCGGTCAAAATACACAAAACTTTGAAAAAATGGCTACCCGGAAACCGAAAATCTATCACAAATCAATACAACCATATAATTAATTGGTAGATTCACTAGAACCTCTGACGAAATTCAAAGTAGCTAATTTTTACCACTTGCGAGAAAATATTTAATTTCCCGTAGTACTGACTTTTCTAATTGTATGACATTAAAAATTTATGTATGCATACAAAACTTTTGGTTTTATTTTGATTTTTAAATTTCCTGTTTTCATACTGTTTTTAATTTACGAAATATGTTGCAAATATTTTTATTAGCATATATTTATTTAATTTTTGTTATTTATTCTAAATAGGGTATTTTCATAAACTGGGCATATGATTTTAAATGTATTCAGTATTTAAAGAATATTTTTATTTTAAAAATCTGAAACAAATGTTTTCATTTATAATTTCCTGTCTAAAGTTTGATATAAATAAAACGGCCCGTAACTGGCCAAAAGGGTTGATGACGTCACGCGTGACTTATGTATCCTACGTTCACTCAAATCCTATACTGAGATACTCCGACGCGGGCGGCTTGTGGCTTTTTATTTGTTTTTTATAGTTAAATTTCGTCTTTTCCTTTGCGTTTTTTTTCATTTATAAACATCCATAGCATTATGACTGACATTGGTTTTTTACAAGGAAAATCCGATAATTTGCCCAAAATAGATATAATCATGATGGGTATTTTTTTCTCATCCATTACAAACTTTTTAAGTTCCGAGTATAGAAATGTAAAGGCCGCAAGGTAAGGAAATATATAATGTTTGCTTTCAGAATGTATTCATTTAAATAGTTGTATTATTTGCATGTACTATAAATATATTGTTTCGCGTACATTTAATGCAAAAGGGAAGTAACGTGACTTTGACACAACATAATCCATAAAATACCATTGCTAGTAAACATCTCTGTTGCTCGAGTGCGTGTTAATGCCTTTTTTAAAATTTAATGTGATTTACTTACCTATTAATATATCAAGCTAGGGAAAATTACGGAGACAATGTCATAGTTTACATTCAAGTAAAACAGACGGTTGATATTTAAATGATAAAAGGTTGAGTCACCCCAGAACATAAAGTTAGAACCAAAGCGTACTCGGTGACGTTGATTTGCGATGAAGTCTAGGAAATAATAGACACAGATTAAAAGTACAAGTATAATAGATTCCTGCAAGTGTGAAGACTGTCCAGCATCTCAAGGTCAGTTGCCATTTTGTAAATGCAATAAATTTCACAAATAAATAAGGTGGGTTTTTTTTTATACAGCAATTTTTAAGTAATTTTATTTTTTATTTATTTAGAAAACCAACAGTTCTACAAATTAAAATTGGTAACATAAGTACAGAAATTTAACACAAATATATAAACAATAACGTTTAAAGAATAAACTATTTTAGTATCTAATGTAGTACCTGTCAAGCTTTATAAGTGCTAATTTCAGAACCTACCGTTAGTCAATTTTTATAGTCTAGAGTTTACATAATTAAATTGAGTATTTTGTAATGAACAAGACCTACGGAAAAAAGTGTAGTGGTTTGTTTTTTTTAACATCTCGTTTCATAACGTTCAAATGCGTTCAATCATTTTTTCCACATTTTTTCATTGGGTACTAGGAATGGCCAAAAAAGCTTTATTTGGCGTCTTCACCGTAGTGTTTGTGTACATCGGAACTAAACATTACTTGTATCTTATAACTAAATACATTTTATGCTCGTTTATTAGTTGAAACAGTGTAAAACAACCGATTACAACAAAAACAACACGTAGGCTATACAAATTCGTATGAATTTGTTTGAACGGTCAGTCAGATTCGTAACGCGTGACGTCACAAGCCCATTCGGCATCCGAATAGTCGTTTTGGCGCCAATTCAAAGTATACGTTTTTAAACCGCTCTGAAAAATTAACGCGTGGATATAAAGAAATAAAAACTATACAGTTACCATTGTAATTTTTTTTTCTATTTTCTTGCAAAATAAAAAAAAAACGTGATAATACCCTATTACGTATTCTTTAAAAAATGTGTACATATCCTTGAATATTTTGTATTTACTATGTGTGGAAAAATGTATGCGCGAATTTATTTATTTATTTATTCTATGTATTTAATTTTACACTTATTTTTATTATAATGTAGTACTATAATTATTTTAATAATGTATTATAGTGTATTTATATATTATATTATAAATGTAGTTTGAGAACAGTTGTTTTTGTATCTAACGAAGCTGCTATGATTATTTTCTTGCAATTCAATTGTATTCAATTTAATTCTTTTAGAATTGGAATTATTATTATTACTGAAATAATAAACTTTCGAAGTAAATATTAAATTATCGTGAGTAGACTGAGTTCGCAAGAAATAAGTACTGAGTATGAAAAAAAGAATAAATATAATTAAGGAGAGAATTCTAGTACTTCTGACATTTTATGCGGGGAGAGATGAAAAAGTTTGCATCGTATAACAATGAAAAGATGAAGGAAAACGCAGTGTGGGAAAAAGACGAATCTCCTGTCTGAAAAACTTAAGAGAGAGAGAAAACTTAAACGTTCCACTGTAGCTCCAAATCAAAATCAAAATGAAGAAATTTAATGCTACGAAATTGGATATAAAATGTGTTTTCTTACAAGCAGTAAACATAAAAGCATTAAAATATTTTGCAATGTTTCTCGAAAACGAATGAAAAAATAATAAAAAATGTTTGAATAAAAGTGGACTTCTTTGAAACATCACAGGTGAACAATAGTCATTTAGTTATGTTATGTGTTGTTATGTGCTGTGACAGAATTCCGGTTTCCAGTAGCCATTTTTTTAAACGTTTAATGTTAATGTTTAAATTTTTACGCTACGGGGCTCTCCCTTTAAATGTCAGCAGAACTCACCAACGAAAACTTGTGATGTCACGGGCGCAGTAATTTCAATAGTACAATACTTTAAACAATACAAAAAAATGTCTTTGTTGTAAAGTCTATAGGAATATTGCCTTTTGTAGTTTTGTAGAAAAGCAATAAACACCATAGTGCGTGTATTTTGTTTGTACAGAATTTGGGGAAGAAATTTTGGTTACCGTTAACAATTACACACGCTCTGGGAATCGTAACGTGGTGTTAACAATATCAAAATACAAAACTGAACCAATTTTAGTCGCAAATATTGTATTTTGACTTTTGTTTACAGAGGGAAGATAGTAAACCGCGCAAACAATATCTCGCCTGCAAATATTCATATGTTTTCTTCAAAGAGAAATGGATACAATATAAACATTTTATAAAGTTTTCGTAAATTATTTATCATTCAATTTCTTGTTTATATATGCGCTGTATTTATTTGTTAAAGAAACTCACTTTTTGAAACACAAAGAATTTATTTTCTTACGCGCAAAGTACAGTGCGTTTGAATCTTTAATATGCCTACGTTAATGTGTAAGTGCCTGTCGGTGAACCAAGTAAACAAACAAAATTCGTTTGTGTTAAGCATACTAGAATTATTTATTTTTTACGCTCACATAAAGCAGAAAGCGCGAATGGGTTGTAAGTGATATAACTTAACTCAAGATAATCAGAGAATCAAATAAACAGAGTTGGGATACAACAAAATAGAAAGTGGAAACATACATATTAATTAAAGAATATAATAAATAAAATTCAATAAACATCTGGACAACATGCTTAATCGTAATATATACTCTTTTATGCGCCTGAACTACTGAGCTCAGTAAAATTAAATATCTCAACTAGAAACCTCAGACAAAACTTACTCTTTCATACTGATAAACTAACTATGGTTTTCATTCCCCTTTGCCCAGAATTCTTAGGTCTACCAACAAACGTACCAGTCTTGATTTCTGTGATAGCAAGTTGTCTTCTTTCAAACGATCACTGAATCAAATTCAATTATAAACACCTCTCAGCCGCTTCCACTCCGACAAAGTCTACTATATACCATTGTGTATTTCTACTTTTCTTTATAATAATTTTCAATGTATTAATGTGTCTTTAAAAATGCCCATTAGGTGTATATATGAATAAATATTGTTTCAATATAAATCTATGCAATATCTCGCAGCAGTCTCCTGCAATGGTGTCTTTCCTTACACAAAATCCAGACTTGTACACTCTTTCTGAAAACGACTTTCGTTTTGGAGAACTTAATATGTTTATCCAGGACATTGAACGTTTAAGTGGCCACTTTACACACTGTGCAACATTCACCATTTTGCTTATGTCTGAATACCAATATTTCTACAATTCTTCTATTGGTTGATTTTAGTGAAGTTAAAGAGCTGAAACCTTTATTGTTGTGAAGAGATTCATCTGATCGAATTGTTATACATACTAGGCAACGCCTTAAAACAATTTTCCAATTTCTTCTTGGACCAGTTGGTTTAAAAACAATATTTTAAGTTTTTACAAATATTTGTAGATAAAAGACGGAATATTACCCCCTAGGGAATCATTAAGATTAATACAATGAAAGCATCCACCCCTTTCTCGAAGCTGTTCATAAAAAACTTTTGTCTTTCTTCAGTTTCGCATATCACTATCAATTTTTTGAAAACTAATTAAGCAAACAATTAATATTTCTTTACAATCAAACCGCAAAAATAACAAAACAAAGAAACTTTAAAAGCTTTCATTTTACCCCTCACTGCAGTCTTGTCAATTTGTGATCAATCAAATACACATGGTCAGCACAATCACCTTTTTTTAATTTTCCAGTATGACAGTGAAGGAATATAGTATAAGTTCCAAATTGAGACCGCGGCCGCATGCTCCAGATCTTGCCTCGGAAAGGACAAAGAACGTAGTAATACAAACAAATCAAACAACGACACATAACCCAAATATATATATAGGATACATTAGTATTATTTTTTCTTATACAACATGCACTCAAGCAACAGAAGAAAAACAATACGTATCTGTAACAAATCACATAGGAACATCAAATTATCAAGACACTGCTGGCAAAATCCTAACACAGATCCTAACATGATCCTTATCGAACTCAGGCGAAATTACTTCCCGTCATAATACTGAATCCCTCGCAAAAACCATTATCCTAATACCAACAGTAGAAACAATTCTATGCAAAAACCCTAATCGTCCTAACAATCTCTCAGACCTTAGAGCAGACGAAACGGGTCCTAGATCATGGTCTTGAGATAGTCTACAGTTTAGATTTGTAATTTACCACTTCCCTTCTATGGGACAAGAACCACACAGACAGACAAGAGTTCAGTTCAGACAACCGATGCTAGTACCCAAGTATGTATCTTTTTATCTTAAACTGATTAGGAACTCACGGTAGGCCTTTACCCAGTTCCTCCCATTTTTCCACCCATTCGCTGACAAAATGAAAAAAATGCTTTAACGTTAGTTGGATTAGCCAATAAACTTGGATTCCACATCAGCCTTGTCACCTCCGTCAAGCCATTAAGATCGTCAAATTACAACAGCGATGGAGAACATTTTGGAGAAGGAAATATGAAAGTCTAAGCATTTGCAGGGCTTAAGAACTGGCATTGGCCAAACTCAAAATATCGTTTTAAATTAATAAATTAAAAAAGTTTCCATCACTTAAACATCTAAGGGCGATAGACATTCAATATTTTTTTAAATGTGACAGTACGAAACTATTGATAAATTTTATTCGCTTCGTGATTAGATCACGAGTACATTAAAATGTATCTTTGTGAGGTCTTTACAATCGGTAGTCCTGGTTTTGGATACAACAGATAAAGCGTTTCGCGATGCAATAATTCTCTTTACTTTAACAAAAATTTCCTTTGACACGTTTTTTTTTAAATAATGTAAAGTTTTTAAAAAGTAGACCTTACTATTTTCATTATTTTACTCAAATAAATGTAATGAAATTTATTAATGCAATGCATTTTGTACAAAAAAAAATACTGATCAAATTTGAGTATTTGAATAACTGTATACCGTTAGCCCATTTACGAAGGTCAGAGTAGGTAAGGGTAGATATCTTGGTATATAAATAGACCTAAAAATAAGGCTTTATGGAAATAAATGCTAACGAAATTCAACTATCCAGGCTCAATATCTGCACACAGTCTCTGGTCAAAATATTGCGCTCTCCATTACATTTATCTGGCATATCTTTTTAAAAATACTTATCGTAACGACAAATTCATAACAAAAGATTGAATGAAGTCGATTAATTTTTATGTACAATGTTAAGTATTTTTGGTTACTATTTGTATGGGCCTTTATTGTCGCGTAGTTTTTACGAAATATTTTTACGTTTTGAATAATAATAATAATAATTATTATTATAATAATAATATTTTGCTGATTTGCATAATATAATATTAAAATAACAGGAGCAAAACCAACGTTATGACTGTGGCCCATAATGAGCAACGAATGAATAAAGTAATGCCAGGAGCAACTCTGAAAAACGCAAAAGAGTTTGTGTACCTTGGAAGCAGGATCACCTAAGATGGGAGAACAAAAAGAGAAGTCGACTCCCGCATTCACCAAGCAAGGCGTGGTCGAATAATATCAATCTAAAACTCCGCAAGCAACTTGCCTAGACATATGTATGGAGAATATTGATGCACGGTTGTGATACATGGTGCCTTACCGAAAGAGATAAAAAAAGATTAGAGGCCTTCGAGATGTGGTGCTACAGAAAAATATTAGAAATTTGCTGGAGAGACCACATCACTAATGACGAGGTTCTCAATAGAATCGAAGAAGGTAGGCACCTAATCAAAACCATCTCAGAGAGGCGAGCCCGATAGATTGGCCACATTATGCGCCATGAGGGTCTCCTGCACGACATCATAGAGGGAATGGCTGAGGGGACAAATTATAGAGGGCGCCCCTGACGGGAATATTTGGAGCAAGTGTGCGAAGATTTAAACTGCGCCTCATATGTCGAGCTAAAGAGGGCTGCAGAAAATAGAGACCAATGGAGGACGATATGCAGGACTTTGCTGCAAACCAATCCCCAGGATTGAGACTGCGAAGAAGAAGATTAGCAAAGCGCCATTTTTGTAAAAAATCACAACACAGGCGCTTTACAATTGTATACTTAAACTTACATTCTAACTAAGCTAAAGTGACATATTATATTTTGTGATTTAAAATTGAGGGGATGATAATCCAAAAAAGTGAGATTTTACTTGGGATCTGAACTGACGGACTGTTGATGATTAAATATTAGATAGATTATGATTATATAATCGTTGTGCATCTATCTGAGTACATAACAGTGTTTATAATCTTTTTTTCCTGACACAATCCACGAAAAATAGTAATAAAATCACTAATATATGTAAATAAACACAGATGAATGAAAGATGAACAAGTATATTCAATGGTTTTTTCATACAAAGTACGCACTGGAATGACAAAACGTAAAACTTTATAGCGATTCGTGACGAATAAGGGGCGTAGACAATGCAATAAAGCGTTTTCGCTGGAATTCGAAATCATAAGTTTAAAAATATTTTTCATGCCACCATAGACATTTCATAGACCCTTATTACCAATTTTAAGTACTCAACAGTGTTTTTTCGTGTCATTTTCTTTTTGCATATTTCGTCACGATCGTAGAACAACAACGGATGCCCAAAAAATGAGACATTACTTTCTTTTATATTTCTTCTAGAAAACGATATCTTCTTTTCTTAGTGCCCTGCCCATTTCACATTCAGGGCATCTGTCTTCTTTCAGCCCCTCTTTAACACTTAATCTTGCCTTTCAAAATTAAATGAAGCAAGTGGTACTTTTTTCCACGCATTATATGCCCCAGATACGAAATTTTACGAACTTTTATGGTGGTTTTAAGGGTTCTCTGTTCGTTCTAGCTCGATTTAAGACTTTTGAGTTTGTTATCAGGTCTGTCCAAAATATCTTAAGCATTCTGCGATGCAACCACATCTCGAAAGCCTCCAGCCTGTTCATAGTGTTCACCTTCAGAGTCCAAGTCTCACACCCTTACAACAATACAGACCACACATAACATTTTACCAATCTTTGCCTTATTTTCAAATTAAGATTAGCATTGCAGAATAGGGATTTCATTTTATTAAAAGCAGCTCTTGTTGTCTCAATTCTTCATTTAATTTCTATATCTGGGTTGACGGTTTCTGTTAGAATGCTGCCGCGGTACTTAAACTTGTCCACCTTTTCAATATCTTTACCCTTTAATTTGAGAGAAAATGCGGAGTAATCAAGTCGGCCAAATGTTATCCATTTTGTTTTACTAACAATAATTGTTGAACCCAGATGTTCACCAAATGCATTCACACTACTTAACAGCTCATGAAGATCGGTAATGGCATCCGCCAGCTAAACAGTGTAGTCGGCGTACCTGATATTATTGATTACAACTCCATTGATCTTCAGGCCTCTTTCATTGCTGTTCAGCACTTTCTTAAAAACAACGCCAGAATACAAATTGAAAAGCAAGGGGGACAGGATGCAACCTTGTTGCACTCCCCGCTGAATGGGTATTGCATCTGATATTTCGTTTCGTCTGATTTCAGCTGTTTGGTACCAGTATAGGTTCTGGATAAACATTTAATCTTTGGTGTCTATATTACACTCCCTCAACATTTCTATCAAATTAGAATGTTTTATCTTGTCAAATGCTTTCTCATAATCTATGAAACATGCGAAAATCAATTTTCTCTGATCACGACACTTCTGCAGCAAAATATTAATAGCTAATAAAGCCTCTCTTGTACCGAAGGCATTTCTAAAGCCAAACTGCCTATCGTCCAGGTCCTGTTCGCATTTATTCCGAATCCTCGCATGTATAATTTTAAGGAACAATTTCAGTATATGAATTATCAGACTTATTAGTCTGTAGTCACTGCATTTTTTTGAGTGCTGCTTTTTGAGGAAAAAGTTATAGTTTTCGGGAAAAGGTTATATAAAAGCTTTATATTCCAGGATAAAAAAAGTAATAATTTCTAACTAACCTGAGTATCAAATTATATACTATTGTGTTTTTCAAGTTGTAACGTAGTGGTAAAAACCGCTCTTATGTTAAAGTTATAGAAAATCATATACGTCGTTGTTCTACGATCATGACCATTTAAAGAATACAAATTACAGTGACCTCTTCGAAATCCATCGCTGATTTGAAATTTTTTCTCGCGAAGATCAGTCAGCGGGGTCTTGGATTTCAAACAAAACTCTAAAGTGAATAAAATCATCATTATTCGATTCCCGGTAATGTTACCGGAGGATGTCTGAACATATAAATATCGATGATACGTATTATAATCGATTTATTTTAACTTTCCAGTATTTTACGGGTTTCCTCCGCTTAAGATATGCAAATTAATTCATTAAACGGTAGAAATCATTCTATGGTGCTCTAATTTTGCTTAATTTTGGAAAATGGTAAATTAAATTCACCGGACTTTTCCGATAAATAATAATGTTCACCAAAACTGTCAGTAAACATTTTCCTTGTTTTTTTTTGTTTGTTTAATTAAAGTTCATCAATCATTATAATTTCTCTTCTCCCATCTAATGGTGCATAGGGCACTGCATTGGTATATCAACCGCAGCGTAAGCGCGTTTGCCCGGGTTGGTTAAAATAATATATTTTTTTAAAGGCGTATTATACACTAGTATATAACATAGTAAAAACGATCGAGATTGATATATCAATGCAGTAAATTATGCGTCTTTGCTTTATTTTAAGAAAAAAAGAAAAAAAAAATGTCAAAGATAATTAATGAAAATTAAAGAGAATTATTGTTAAACGTAAACAACAAATGTCTTAAACAAGTAGAAGAATTTATGTATCTGGGAAGCATGTTTACAAGAGATGGAAGAGTAGATAAATATGTTAAAAGGAGAGTGGAGGCGGGCAACATAATAAACGGCGCACTTAGTACAGTAATTGCTAATGAAAATATGTCAACCGAAGCTTAACTGGCAGTGCACAACGGAGTTTTAGTCCTAACACTTATGTATGAAAGTGAAACATGAAACTGGCGGAGGAAGGATGAAAACCGAGTGAGCGCGGTCAAAATGCGGTCTCTTAGACGAATGTGTGGGAAATCAATGTTACGAATGATGAAATCAGGCGAGAGTGTAAATCTGAGTCAGGTATAATTAATTAGATTAAGAAAGGGTCCCTGACACGGTTTGGTCATGTAGAACGAATGGATGACGAAAGAATGGTAAAACAAGTAAATATGGCAAAAATGAACGGTAAAGTAAGACGAGGACGACCAACAAAGAAGTATCATGATCAGATAAACCAAAATTCTAAGTCTGGTAATGTCAAAAGCCGGCAAAACCGAAGGGCATGTATGACAAGATGTATGAATGTGGAAGAAGCTAAAAGCGGATGCCCAAGGGTACGATTATTACGAGTAATCGTATCCATGAGCAACCGTTTAATGCAAAGGATTTGGCATTAGCTGAATTAAATATTACCTTTATCGTTTTACCTCTCACTGCAGAAAAGTCAATCTGTGATCAATCAAATGCGGTGAGCACTTTCACCCTACTTTAAGTTTCCCTGATTGACAGTGATGAAATACAGTGTTTTTTTAAGGTTGGGACTGTATTTAATAGCTTGGATCCCAAATGTTTAAAATGTTTGATCACGAGACAATGTTGTACATAATAAATCACCTCTGAGTTTTGTTTTAGTAGCATGAGAAAGATTATTTTGTGGGTGTTTTAAACTTAGAAACAATTAAACATAAAGTGATTGTATATTTTTATAATTTCCTAGGAAAAAAAATACAATACAACGCCAATATGAAAATTTAAAAAATAAGTTTATATTTTAACGTTTCCTATTTCGTAAAAAAAAAGAAAAAATATTATTGTGTTCATAGTAAGGAGTGACGTCTTAGAATAATTATGTTTTTTTCTATTTTTGCTTAATAAATATTCCTAAAATTACAAATAAAATGATAAAATATTTAGTATTTTAAAGAGTACCATTTAAAAAGAAATCATAAATAAGTTTAACTCCAACAATGTTTTGAGTATGTCCAAATGCTTGCAGACTGGCTGGATTTTCACCCTAGGGAGTTGTTTATATTCAAATTCGTTGCAACAGAGAGAAAAACGGTTTCAGCTCTTTTACTTCACCAATGTCAACCGACGGAAGAGTTTAGGAAATGTGGATGTTCGAACATAGGCAGACTGGTGAATGTTACACCGTGTGTAAAGTGGCCACTTAAACCAGCCAATGACAGGTCATAAGCCCTGTAAGTGCCTAGACTCGCATATTACCTTCTCGAAATTGTTTTCCCTCTCTGTTGTAACTAATTTAAGTTTATATTTAAATTTATTTCAACAAAGAGGGAAAACGTTTTTGAGAAGGGAATATGGAAGTCTAGGCATTTACAGGGCTTATGACCTGTCATTGGTTGGTTTAAGTGGCCACTTTACACACTGGGTAACATTCACCATTCTGCCCATGTTAGAACATCCAAATTTCCTCAACTCTTCCATCTTAAGCCCTGTAAATGCCTAGACTTCCATATTCCCTTCTCAAAAACGTTTTCCAAAATCAACAGTAATACATGTAACAAAAATACAACAAATAAAATATACAGAGAATAAAACCAATGACAGATATCCACAGAAATACATTCAATAATACATACTAGTGTGTTTGTGTGAGTGTAAGTGAGTGAGAGGGTGGGTGTTATATTGGAATGAGGGTGGACATGTGTGTAAATATTGCACAAGTGTCAAGTGTCGAAAATATAAATGTATTAAAAATATTAAGAATTAGAGATAAAATATAATAAAATAAAATAAAATAAGATAAAATAAGACTTTATTATTGAAACTAAGTATAAGACAAAAAAGTATGTTTTAAGACGCGCATTTTAAATTTTTGATCGGGTTGTGGTCCCGTGGCTAGTGTCTCGGACTCACGGACCGAAGGTCTGTGGTTCTTAAATTAAATAACTTAAATTTAACTTAAATTTCTTGACTTAGAAACGATTTGAAAAGATTTGAAGAATATTTTTTCAAATGGATTTTATAAAAAAACATTTAAGTTTGTATGTGAAAATTTTTGATGGAAGTTCATTGTAACTTATTACATAAATAAAAAACGAGTGATACTTTAATCCACAAATTTAGAGTATCTAGTGACCAGTTTCATCGCTTTAGCGATATCTTCGAGACTGGTATCT
Organism: Micrasema longulum; assembly: GCF_059751315.1. NCBI lineage: Eukaryota > Metazoa > Arthropoda > Insecta > Trichoptera > Brachycentridae > Micrasema > Micrasema longulum. The sequence continues at coordinate 84,025 of NW_028278721.1, read as the reverse complement.
TTATTAAATTTTGATAATGATCCTTAAGATAAAAATAACTTTATTTCGTTTACTTTCAGATGATTTTGAATTATCTATCCTTACCTCTGTTTTGTATAAATACATTGAACTCCTTAATAAAGATACCAGTCTCGAAGTTGTCGCGAAAGCGATGAAACCGGTCACTGGATATTCCAAATTTGTGGATTTAAGTATCACTCGTCTTTTATTTATATAATAAAAAATATGATTTTATAATTATATTGAACCTCGAATTTCTCAAACAATTGGGTAGCAGAAAAAGCAGACGTTTTTTTTAAATATGGCTTTATCTTTTATTTTTTGTGTTATTACGTTTGATAAAATATGATGAAGTTTAGTTTACCCATGAAAGCGGCTGGCACATGCGTGAGGAAGACCTTCTGACTGCCCACAGGCACTCCCGCCTCGGGGTCCTGCATCTCGCGGACCAGCGCCTCCATCTGGAAACAAAAGCATTGATTGAAAATTAACTTTAAGCTTCTTCTCCACAATAGATAATTCACCAGAAAGCAATACTTTCCAACCAACCATAAATGGATTAATCATCATTTGTACTTAATAAAATTTTAAAAAATAAGCTTTTATAACCGCAGTGTTTATACGACAGATGGAGCATATTTGTAAAATTGTACATAATATGACCCCATTGCAGGTGAAGTGAACCAATTGACAATATTTTTAGTATTCAAAGCTTTAAACTCCATGAGAATTTTGCCAATTTTTTTTACTAAAATGTTTTACTAATCTTAATAAGCGTGGATTTTTTTTACATTGGAACCAGGAAAAAAGGTTTTCAGATTATACTGATGACATAAATGTAATATAAGCAATGAGTTTACTTCACCTTTAAAATGTCAGTTAGTTCACTTCATCTACAATGGGCTTAATATATGGGACGTATTACTAAAAATACTTCTGTAATAGTTTACATGATGTGGTAAAATATGCATATAATTTAGAATCAGGTAAATAGTTTGAAAGGAGACAGAAAGAGGTTTTTTAAAAATATTTTTTTATTTGAAAAAATATTTATTTTATGTTTTGGAATTCAACCATAAACAAGTACCTACTTTATTATTTTATTTTTTATTATTAATTTTATAAAAGGTACATCTGGTACATGTTTTTTATTAATTCTATACAGATCTACATTAACGATGTATTATCTTTCAATATAACTGTATTTTAAAAAAAACCTTACTTTTCTTACTCTTACCCAATAAGTTTTTTTTGTTTATTTTTACGTTTTGTTGTTTTTTTTCCTAATGTCCTAATATTAACTTATATATAATTATCTTCAATCTTAATTAATTAATTATGAACATTTCTTAACTATACACCGCTGCTTAAATATAAAAGAACCGCAAATCGCAATTTACTTATTTTTGTAGAGCCAACCGAAGTTTTAAACATGGCTTTTTGATATTTTTTAAATATTTTTATTATTATTTTTATTTATGTTGTAAATATCATTGAATGCATTTTTTAAAGTTGTATCTATCTACTTATGGGGTTTTGTGTTAACTATCACCCAAAGAGATCTGAAGTTAGCCAAAACAACAAAATACCAAAAGGGTTTTGTGATTTGGGTCATTGAGTCTTTTTTTATAGAAAAATATGATCGATTTAAATCTCGTTTGTGCAAAAAAAAAATTCGAGATTTCAGATTTGTTTCGCTTTTGAATTTATGCAGCAATATGTACACTTGAAACTTACATTTCATCGCAACACTAAGATGGTAGCAAAAAAATTGCAGAGAACAAAACATTTTTAATTTTGGGAAGAACTAGAATATTTGTGTATAAGGGTTCATGAAAATCACCTACAACACAATCATTAAATCACACACACCAACCACCGCAGCAGCACATTTTCCCATCAAACTACGACAAATTTAAAATAAATCCACCATATTATTACAAAACAATGCTCCAAGAATAATCCCGAGAAAAAAAAAACAGAAACACAAGGGTAAAGTCTATGTTAAATGAATAACCAGTACGAACACCCTGTAAACAAAGAAAACTCTTTAATTACAATGATATTTTTTTTCAAAATTAACAAAATTTCTTACAATAAACATGATAATAAAACAGAGTATTATAAAAATTAAGCATAATTACATATCAACGAAATACATATTAATAGAAAAATATTTAACAAAAAATCCCACAACGGCATGACCTGTTCGTGGATATACAAGAAAATGTTAATGAATTTTTACTCCCATAATAAACAATGGACAGTTATAATATTTTTGTATAACATAAGAAAGAAAAAATAAAATATTCTGTAAAAGATAATATGGTATTTTTTTTATAGTAATTCAAAAAGGAAATTAAAAATATTTTATAAAAACACAAAAATATTCAACAATATTTTGAGTTTGTCCAAATTTTTGTAGACAAGGACTGGATTCAACTCCTTGGGGAGCTGTTTATATTAAAATATTACAACGGAGATGAAGAACATAAAAGAAAAGGTAATATAGAAGTCTAGGCATCTACAGGGCTTATGACCTGTCAATGGCTGGTTTAAGTGGCCACTTTACACACTGTGTAACATTCACCATTCTGCCCATATTTGAACATCTATATTTCTTCAATACCTGTTGATGTTTGTGAAGTTAAAGAGCTGAAACCTTTATTTATGCGGGTGAGATTCATCTTATTGAATTATTTCACCTACATACTAGGCAACGCCTGAAAATGTTATTTTTTCAATTTCTATACTTCTTCATGTTGATAAATTACCTGGTCCATAAGTTTGTAATCAATGAAATATTATCAGTAAAAAAATAATTTAAAATTTTTGGGCCTATAAAATATGCATGTCTCTGTGCGAGCCTCGTTTTACAATGTGGTATTTCTAACACACGATTCCTTCTTTGACTTGATCTATTTGAATTACTTGTAAATAAATTTTGGTTTTTAAATATATATTTTAAATATTGAAAACAATATATTTGTCTAAGATATTCGTTGGCAAAATCAATAACTCTTATAAAACACATTATTTTGGAAAAAAAAAAATCTGTAAACATAATACGTTTAGTCTTTCTAATCGTATTTTGTTTCATTATACAACAAAGTATCGTCTCTTTTCCTGATTATGCTAATTTTAATAGGCCTTTTCCATCAGAATGTTCATCAGACAAGAACAATATTATACTACCTGGAAGATTTATAGGTCAAGGAAAGACCAAGGGTAGGTTACTGAAGGTTTCAAACTAGAATATAATATTCAGACCCTTCACAGGTATGTCCCAAATTTATTAATTAAGGAAAAGTTTACTTTTGAAAGTACGAACGATTTATAATTAAAGCAGAGAATCAAACAAAACCTTAATTATGGAAATAGATATTTATTCAAACTTGTTTTCATGAATTTTTAATGATGAGTGAATTAAATGAGAATGTTGTCTTATAATTTTTTTTATTAATCAATATAGTTACATAAAATGAAACGTGTTTTTTTTCTATTACAATCTACTTTATATATATTTTTAAAGGGATTAACCCGTTTAGCCTCAATCTAGAGACTTGTCAGCAGGTAGGATAGAGGAGATATGGAAGGAGATTATAAAAAATACATTTAAATACCCGACCAATTCAGAAAAAAATCTTTCTTGAATTTTTTTCTTGCAACTGGCCGGAATCGAACCCGCGACGCCTGTTTGACAGGTAGCCTTCTAACCAACTGCGCTACGGCACCTGTCCTGTATATTTCTCTAATCCATATATCTACATGTATTTTTTTATTGTTTATTTTATTTAAGAAGATATAAACATGTACCGAAAATATAAAAAGAAAAATAATTAATTCCACTAAACCGCGAAACCGGCTTGTCAGCTGGTTTCTTTTTTTTCTTTTACAAAGAAAAAAGTTAAAGAAATAATATAAATTTAAAAAGTATTATATGGTGATTATTAGGAACTCAAGGATAAGCATACGTATTTTTCATACAAAACATATTTAGCAAATTTTTATTAGTTGAATGTTAACATAAAATAATAATCAATATAAAGCCTTGTTACGTATAGGCCATTGAATTATTTTTTTATTAAATGTTTTGTCAACATTTTCTTTTAATATCTGCTTAAGATTTTTATTTAAAGTTTTAGAAATTGTATAATGAAGTGTTCTTTAGCCATACTTGTTTAAAAACCTCGGTACTGACAACCCTTCACGTTGTGCTAGCCTTGTATTGTGTATATGTGTATTCATTTTCTTGTAGGTACTGTCAAACCGATACCTGAAAACAAATTTGAGCCATAAAATAGCACCTACAGACAGGCACCCTTGCTTTCTAAAAAGCTCAGGTATCTTTTCCTTATCAAGTCTGGCTGATCTGTTGATTAATTTTATAGCCGAGTTTTGTAAAAACTGAATTTTTTAAATATTGGTTTTACAAGTAAGGCCCCAACTGGTAATACCATACCTAATAGTTTATTCCGCTAATGATTGATAAAAAAGTTTAAATGTTTTTTTATTGGAATAAAATGTTAAATATATCTAAATAAATAAAATTGTATGAATGGCATGTTGAGGTCGATACGTTTAAAAGTTTTATTTTATTTACTCTTATCTTGGTAGAACGAAAATATTATTTTTACACATTTGACGGTTGAAAAGGCTCAGAATCCCAAACAATAATGTTTTTTTTGTTTTGATGAAAGTTTATTGTGAATGGTACGGATTACAGAATGCTATTTTACTCGCATTTTAGTTTTTGAGAAAACATGAAATCATATGTATCCGATAGGATGCATTACCAAGAAAAGGGTTAAGTGATGATAGATTTTTATACGGATAATAGATGTTTCACAGGGGCAATAATTCTTACTGGAATTAGGATGATGAAAAGCATAATAAATCACTGAAAAAATATAACTAACCCCTGTGGAATAAAAGTGATATATTTTCCACCAATTTCTTATAAGTTGAACATTAACAGTGGAGATAATAAGAGTATAATACCCTTTAAACGATTTTTTTATAGAATATCACTGGATTTAACCTTACTGTTTTAAAAAAAAAATTAACATTACCCAAATATTTCAATTTTGGTGGCCGTTTTTAACGAGTTGTAAATCACTCATTATTGAAAAATGGGATTGAAGTTGTGGTAGAGCAGGTTGCGAACCTTGGATCTGATCCGTGAGTCCCCGGTACTAGCCACAGGACCACAAGCCGATTATATTATTATATAAGCAAATTTCATCACGATTAACACATATCATAAAAGATTAAGCACTTTTCAACTAAATTCGGGTTGTTGTTATGCAGCAGCATGTTTATAAAATACTCAATTGTACATCGATAATAAAGCACGCAAAGCTCCGAAACAGGTCAGTAATGAAATAAAAAATAACTCACTAAATGTTATTGAATATTTGTATATTTATATTTCAATTTCAATTTATTTGTTTATTCATAAATTTGTACATTACAAAATGGAATATCTTAATTCATACATATTGAAATAGCTAAAATAATTAGGTAAAATTAGGTATATATTTATTTTAAAAAAACACATTAGTATACATAATATCCAAAGAATAATATGTTAAAAAAGTAAGAGTATCTTGTAACGAAAAACTGTCAATGTCCAAAGTGATATTGTTCAACATAGAGATATAACCATTTACCGACTTTTCTATGTCTACCGGTTTCGAGAAGTACCCGTCTCTTTGTCAAGGGTTAAAATTAAATAATAAGGAAATATTTTACATCAGGAAAGCTTTAAACAATATGTTCCATTTATCAATAATCAGTATTTCTTAGTCAGGACACCAATTAAACCAACATGCAAAATCCACTTTACACCTTCACAATAGTTTTTGCGCAAAAATATAAAACCAACGTGCCGTGCATTTTAATAAGCAACCCTTAAATGCACTGATTAGGTTATGAAAATATTTAATGTTGTGGGAGAAATAGTTGGAAAAAGAGGAAAAGGATGAAGGGAGGGGCGTGATTTTAATAGATATTTTATGACCATTACAATGGAACATCGTATAATGGGCTATATTGAAAGGTTGTTTGATTATTGATGAATGGAACATATTTTTTAAAGCTTTCCTAATGTAAAATATTTCCATATTATTTACTTTTAACCCTTAACAAAGAGACTGGTGCGTCTCGAAATCGGTAGACATAGAAAAGTCGGTATGTGGTTATAAACAAATATTAATAACATTAAGTAAAATGTTTGACCACAATGTTTGAAATATTAATAATAAAAAATAACTTGTTAAAAGCAATGTGGTAATATTTTTAATTTACAAACAAACAAACCATCACGCCGTTTCCCCGTAGGGATAGGCAGAGATGATAGAACGCCATAACACTATATCTTGGCATACGGACCTCGCTTCCTCTACATTCATACATCTTCTCATGCACGCACGCCGATTATTCCTACTTTTGACATGTCCATCTTCAAGTATTCGATGGACTTGATCGTGCCATGTCTTTCTCGGTCTTCCTCGTTTTCTGTATCCATCAACATTTGCATCGTAGAACCTTTTAGCCGCTCGTTCGCTGTCAATTTGCTCTACATGTCCAAACCAACGCAGCACCCCTTTCTTGATTCTGTCAATAATGCGTGTCTCAGCCTTACACACTTCGCGGATCTCGACATTTGTGCACCCATCATACATCGTTTTACCACACATTCGCCTGAGGGATCGCATTTCGACAGCATTTTTTCCAGTTCCATACTTCGCTCCCATACATTAGAGTTGGCACTAGAACTCCGCTGTGAACTGTTAGTTTAGCCTAATTTAATAATTTTAAATATAGCCACAAAGTTAGTGCTTCAAATATACACTTTTTTGTGTAAATCAGTTACTAAAATTCTCTTCCATTGTGGTATTCAATTATCAATTTGGAATTCTTTACACACCGCGTGACATTTTCAATTTTTTGCCTAGTGTCCTCGACACTTATCTATTCGTGGCTAAATTGCAAAAAATCGAGAAACCGTTTGGCAAAAGTATCTTAATCCCGCGAGTGGATGTGGCCAGTTTTGTCCCGTGACACAAACTGTTAAGTCCTCTCACGCACTTTACGAGAGTTCTTCATTGTTTGACCGGGGACCGGTATAACTCTGCTTAACTTTATCTACTCGTGTCCAGAGCGTCCATGAAATCTTCAAACTTCCAGCATAAGCGTTTCGAAAATAAATTTTCCAAAGTTCTTGTAAAACCATTATTAAAAAGAAAAAAAAAATCTACTCAGGAGTACCTACTCATCTAACCTCAAGTACATTTCTTTTAAACTAATAATATATTACCGTACATTCACGGAGACTAGACCGCTGTGCACGTGCAAACCACGAGCCCTTTGCGTGATATCGCGTGATTGGCTCATTTCACTCAAAAAAAAATCTACGCGGCATGATAAAATACAATACGGTGGATCGATATTTATTGTTTTACAATTATTAATTTATTTAATGTCTGGAAAATTCAATGACCATAGTATACCCATGAGACCGACAATTATCCAGTCGATTTCCTTTCGCAGATTTTTTAAGAATGATTTTGATTAAATTATCATTAAAATCTCTTTTGCTGTATTATTTTAATCGGGTTGTGGTACCGTGGCTAGTGTTGCGGACTCACGGATCAGAGGCCCGAGGTTCAAACCTTACTCTACCCCAACTTGATTTCTATTTTCTAATAGTGAGTTATTTACAACTCGTTGAAAATAATCACCAAAATTGAAATACTTTAGTAAATTATAAGAACGCCCATATTTCTATTTTTTTTCAAATAATATATTAACTAAGGCGCTTTGGTTAATATTTTTATTAAAGTCATTAACTATGGAGTCATAAAAAAAAACAAAAATTTAAATATTTTCAAAGATAAATAGGTACTAACGAATCTAATAAATGTCAATCCTATAAATTTACCATGCCGTTTAGATTAAGATGGTATTTGTGAAATAGGCTATTTTCCGTCAGGTATCACGCGGCTGGTTTGTTTGTTTGGAAGTTCTTGTAACAATGAACAGACTTAGTATTAACATAGATTGTATAAGTTTTTTTTTCAAATTTAAAAAGAGCACCAACAGTTAAAGAAAATGGTAAAGGTTATACATAATTTTTTGTCGGCTTCGCGATGTAATAGTCAGCGCGTTTGCCTGCCATGCAAGTAGTCTCGAGTTCAATTCCTTACATGTTTGAATTGAAAAATTATTTCAAAGGGTGTTTTCGCCCTAGTATATTTCACAGTCCCTGGACTGGTACCTGAAGCGTAAAACTGATCATCTTATTTTCACTAATATTCATCACTATACGCTGTGGTTGGTGTACCAATGCAGTGCCCTATGCACCATTAGGTGCGGAAAGGGAATGACGATGATGATGATACGTCATTTGAAAGAATTATTGACGTCATTTGGAGAATAAATTATTTTCTAATTTGTTGCAATTATTTGTTTTGACCTCTTATTCTCTTAATTTGGAAAAAAATCGGACAAAACTTATGTTCACACTTAGTACAATACTGGTTTTAGTTATTAATTACTCTGTAGATGTCGTTTTGTACGCAATTGCCGATTTAAATTCAACTATGCCGTGTTGCGTCGTTTGTAAGTGTCGTGTTTAAATACTGCTAAGATTAAAAGGGAATAGGGTGAGATCACATTTTATGTGTAACTGTAAGTAACGAAGTTACAAATAACATTATTTAAGAATTCGATTATTTTACCGTTTGTCAAATTGTTAAATAAAACAAGGTAGACGTTATGTTAGTATTGCCAGGGTAGTCGATTTTTTACCCAGCTTTCTAAGTTATACCTTAGTATAATATTTAAACGGTATTAATTTACTTAATTACTAAATGATTATTTAATGGTTTTTTTTCGTTTGCCTAATAAAAGTATCTTTTTTTTATAGTCAGTAAAATGTTTTATGTGGTAACATAACATAACATTACACAAAATGATCTTTTCGCGCGTTATTATTATTGATGATCGCGGTCTGGTAACATTACGCGGCCACTCCACGCGTGCACACAGGCGGGGTGTCAGGCTTTTGGACATAGTACGATGTCTTGCAAACATGACTCTTTGCGCCTTTTGGTATATTATAATTTTATGAGCACAACATATTCACTATAAATAAGTTGAGAAGGACAGAAGCATAGAAGCAAGAAGACCATTAAACTACGCCTTATTAAAAAAAAACAATTGTAAGGTAGATAGTAATCAGCGCTATGATTTTGAAAATTGTTGTATTTCAGAAACTACTCCACGTGTGACGTCTCATGTTCTCTTCCGCTTCTTCTCGGTCAGTTCTGCCAATTGGTCCGTTGACGTAGCGTAAGCCGGAAGTCTTTCATAACTGTCTTATCATTGGTTGGTTCATATGAGCTAGTGATGTCGTTCAGAGTAGTTTTTTTTTATTAAAATATTTTTTATTATTTTTTTCATACGTTTTCAAGAAACTTGAAACATGAAGTAATAGTCTTATAATTTATTTAGATACGTATTATGTGTAAAGTCACTCAAATAAATTGAACATGCCCCCATCACTGTAATCAACCGACTGAAGACTGAATCTGTTTTAGTCAACACCCGCCGCAGAATAGCATCTTTGTCTTCCTTGTTATGACTATATCTTCGTCCTCTCTCTTGTATAAGGTATCTGTATAGATGTGTTACTGAATTAGCGGACATTCATTCTTCGCGTAGTAAGGATAAATATATTTTGTACTAACATTTAGCATAGTTTTACAAATTTTACTTTCCAAATCGGGTGTGAAAATGTCGATTTGAAGATTCCAAAAAAACGAATTCATCATTTAAAAAAATAAGAGAGATATATCAAGTCTTGTGTTCAATGTCGACTAGTGTGATATCATAGCGACACAAGAGTTAATTAGTAGCAAAATTTGGGGGGTCATTGATCCAATAGACATTAGGGAAAGCCGACGCTGGGATCAATTATGGCTAAATCAATATCCACAACGCCAATTTTAATATTTATTACGTAATGTTCTTTTTGCTTATTCCTTTACATTTATAAAACAATACATCATAATACAATATTAAATGTTAATCGTTAAAATGTGTGTATTTCAAACATTAAATAAACTCGATCAACACGAGCAAGTTCACTTGAGTTATTTATAATAAGAGATATTTACAGAGGAACTGATATTCCTTATCAAATATCCTACTCAAGGTGCGTGCGAAGCCGACGCCGGCACCCGGCGCGACAGTGTAAGGTGGTTGGTAGGCTGTTTGATTTACGTTTTACGAGTTCGTTGACACAAGAGGTTTTGAGCAGGATAGGAAAAATAAAGCGTAATTTCTGGCAGATCCGAGCGCAGGTTGGGTTTCAGTCAATATTTATTACGGAGGGAAGCTCCCGCGATTCAAATACAGCGCAAAATCTATGCTCAAGTGGAACGATTTATGAAAGAAAAGCCATGTCGGAAATGTAAAATTTTGTAAAGGATCAAGTAACTTCACACACACGAATAAACCGTTGAAATGAAAAACGTAAATGCGTTCGTAATATTGCATTTCGTTGGTACTCTTTTAAATTATGTTTTACAGGTAGTAAAAATCAAAGAATGTCCACTCCTACAGAATCTGAATAAAAGAGAAAAAAACTTGCCAAACTCGCGTGTCTTCTGTTAATCTCCAACTGGGGTAGTATTATTTCATCGTATTCATCCATAAATATATAATTACGGGCACGGCATTTACTAATCAACATAAGCGAGCTACGATAATTTACACAATGCAATGGTTGGATTCTCGGTAAGTTGGCCAAAAATATTGATTTAAATAAGAGCGTTTTAACTGTTTTTTTTCTAATTCTCTAGAATAGTCTCTTTACATCGTAATAGCGCAAGACTGATTGTCCTCTGTTAGGATATTTAAAAACGATTTCGGCACCATAACATTATACGATCCGTATAAATTCGTTCGTGCAAGACTGTATTCGCATTTGAGTCGTGATTTAAAATAGGGAGAATACTAGAAGAACAGAAACATGGTGAACAATAAAATATTATATGTCTCTATGTATGTACATAAATTACATGTCGCGACTGTAACATGTTATTATGTGAACGAAACATTTACATGAAAGAATCACGCCACATTTTGAAAAAAATAGGTACAACGTACTCTTCCCACCCTGCAATTATAATCTCCAAAGAGTTGCGTTATTTAACATATTACAACAGAGGCGGAGAACATTTCAAAGAAGGGAACATAGATATCTAGGCATTCACAGGACTTATTACCCGTATTTGGCTGAAAGTGCCTGAAAGAGTACCTACGGATACTGTCCATCCGTGGTGGTAGCTGTCAGACTTCATATTGGGAAAATTTGGCTACAGACAGTAGCTTGGAAAAGAAGAAATGCGTATTTAGTTATGTGTTTTTTCCACTTGTCACGTCGTATTACGATCAACTTAGGTGTAATAGAAGAACCAGCCCGCCAATAGTAATGCCAGTAAGAAGAACAATGTCATTACTCAATCGTGTCTCTTCGGATATCGACAATTATCATATTACTAAAAGGAACTAGACGCGATCTCACGTTTCTCACCTTTTTCCATATAAAATACTTAATACGAGCATAAAAATAATTTAAAATAATATTTCTCGACACTTCCGTATCTATGACGGAAGCACTAATAGCCAGGCGATACAATCAAAAACAAACCCCGAGTAACAAATATTGTTTTATGACCTAAGTCCATTATTGCACAAGTAGTTAGCAACTTTTCCTTTCAACCCTCAACCCCGAATCGCCAGATTAAACTGGCTTTGTGTATCGATCTCTGTGGACGTCCCACGTGAGTTTATATAAAGTTGCCTAGGGATTTGTACTGTATATAGAACCACGATCACTTATATTTGTATACTTTATACTTATATACTTATCCACACGTGATGGTGCATAGGACATTGCATTTGTAAAAATTACTGTATTCTTTATCTGTTCAGACACGGATATTAACCACACCAAAATCTATCAAAAATCAGACTCATAGTATTAGTTATAAAAAAAAAACCCTTTTCAGGACGTCCATGTAAATGTTTCATTATCTTCATATTTTAAGAGACCGTTAAATCTGTGTTACAACGCTATGATCTTAAAATAAATGCTTATGAAATTACTCCGCATGTGACGTTAGAGGTTCTTTTCCACTTATTCTAGGTCAGTTCTGCCAATTCATATGTTGGCCGTAAGTAAACCGGATATCTTTTACATCTCTCTAGTTCGGAGTTCGTTTTTATCAAAATATTTTTTATGAATTTTTTCGTTCATTTTAAAGAAACTTTTTCGTACAATTTAATGCTCTATTTTTTACCGAGCGCAAGAAAACGTTGTTGTATTCAATTTTCCGTAGGGCTATAGTTCCTCATCGTAGCATTTCGGATTCGGTTTCTGAGCGTTTTTCCAGTAAAGGACCATGAGACTTTCATTCCATGTACATCAATTTGACTAAATAAGACGTACGTTAACAAAAAATATAAAATACAAAGTTAAGAATGCTTATTGTTTAGTACGCGATTTTTCAACGCCAATACTTTGTAGAAGCCAAGCTTGTTAAACTATTAACATGTTTTTCTTTTAAAAAAAAGTTCTGAACTAATTTTCAATTTATTTTCTCTAGCTTTTCGAAAACTCGCGTGTTTTTAGTGCTATTTTTAACCATTTTAGATATTTAAAGAAGATTTGCCGTGTAAATCTCTTCCGCCGCGCAGTGGAAATGCCAATGCGTTATCTTTTATCACGCAAAATGAAACATTTGTATTTTGAACACGAACTCTGATGTTAAATCTTAAGCGAGAAATCAGATAGGGCAACGTTTTAGAAGCGAATTTCCTTTTTTTTTAAAAGCTTACTAATTGTGAAAGATCTTATCTATTTTAACAGAAGATTCCGTGTAGGAATCAATGACTAAGTATACCTACACTTGAATATACGAGGCTTGATAAAAAAACACGCGGAACGTTTGAATTTCGAATTTAAATACGTAAATGTAATAGTCTACTTTTTCCTAGATTGGTAGACGTGTTTAGTGATACAGATGTTCATACTCTAAGAATTAATCTGCCAATTTTCGGCCATTTTGGGCGCGTTGTTGGTTTTTACAGGCCAACTAGTAAAACTCGTTTTCGTGTGATCAGCGAATTTTCAACATAATAATATTCTGGAATACCAGAATGAAAGTGACGCCAGCTCATGTCTCGTGGCTAGTTTGTGATTTTTTGACAAAAATAAAGAGCATTGCACATTGATGTTCAACGACTGTATTCACCAGACTTGCCAACCGCAACTTTCGTTATTACCTGCATGTTTTCTAATTGATATTTACTTTGAATTTTTCGGTATTATTTTTATTAATTGAATTTTTTAAGCATCATTTAATGCAATGAGAAAAAACTCATAAATGAAAGAAGTTCCTTTCTAAACACATGAATTCCCTATTTAGTCTGGACCTGAAACAAAAAAACTCTGTACATTTTAAAACTGTGAAATACATATACAAATAAATAAATATGTGTATTTTTTTTTATGTTAATATTATTAAATACCAGAATTGAGTTGTTGTAACTCCTGGGAATGGAGTTTATATATATATTCTATTTTTAAAATACTTCATATCATATGATTTACAAATAAAATAAAATATAAAAAAATAGTATTTCAGAAGCAATTATTTTGTTCTCTCCTTTTGTTTTACGACGTTCTCGTTTTGACCGCGCACTTAACTTTTATCAGCAATACATTGATTGTGTATCTATTTATTTGCGAGTTAGTTAAAGTTGCTTACGGAACAAATAAGTGGGAAATAAATAGTACAGTAAATTAGTTAGTAGAGCGGAACCGGATGCTTTGTTTACCCCACAAAGCGCTTTAGTTCCATTGTAATCGTTATTTATTATCTTGTAGTTTCTAGCAACATAATGTATAACTGCACATAGATTCAAAACACATTCAAGGATGTAATTTATAGCCACAATATCGAGCACTACCGCTGCAGTTACTCCATTTTCATGAAATGCAGTTCTGGGAAATTCATACTATTAATCTGGTTTAATTCAAATTATATAACTCCATGGGTTTAATGGATTTGATCAAAGATATCAAATGGACGCATTAGACAGGCTAAAACCCAATATGACGTAAAAAATAGATTTTGAATATTTAATACATATGAAGGGGTACATAAAGGAGGATTATTTATATTTTTTAATAAAAGAGAAATACTCGAGTTCTTTTTATCAACTCAAGTCATAAATAGCTTGTGCTTGAAAAATGGAAATCGATTTGTGGTAGAGTGGGATTTGAACCTCGGACCTTTGACCCGTAGGTCCACAATACTACCACCTCTCTAATTTTTCCTGAACCTGATATATATATATATATACATATATATTTTTACGCCAACATTTATTTCCTAAAAATTTTAATCGATCTAGTCAAAGATTGAATAGTTTACCTGAAATCGCTTATTGTAAATCCAGACTCAGGCAAGGACACTCATTTTTCATAGCTCCAAAACCGACTCGCTAGAAAATCCGTATTGAGTTGGGACATTCATAACCATACATACATATATATGTATATTTGCATTTTAAAATATTTTTTTTAAAGATAAATACTTGTGTTCTGATTATTTACTCAAATATTAAAATTTTCAGACCATTACCTAAAAGTCGTAAATAACTTGTGCTGGAAAAATGGAAATCGAGTTGTGGTGGATTGGGATTTGAACCTGGGACCTTTGATCCGTGAGTCCACAATATTACCACGGGACCACAACCCGGTTTATATGATCATTTGAGAGATAAGTCCCAACTCCATGGGACTAAACGTCCTGTGTTGAGATGGGACTAGCAATTAGTTGACACAAACACATGAGAATATCACCACAAACATAGGATCAGAAACATAAAAAAAACTATTTTTTTTAAATACAATCGTCTTATTGTTTTTTTACTGTAATTTTGTTTTCTTGTAATTTTTTTAAAAACAATTGTTGTCAATTTTTTTAAAATTCGAGATTAGCAAAAATGTACAAATCTGCTTTCTTTCCATACTTTTACTTTTATTTGCTTTTTATATATCTTGATAATTTTATGTTTTTTTCATTGTGTTTTTTTGTATAATTTAATTTAGTACGTACTATTATTTGGCATATGATTTATTGCTCCTATTTCTTATATTTTTTATTATGGTATTGAGTGAGTTTCTAGAAAACATATCTCAATTATCATTTCAATTATGTTTTTATATATGTATATATTCTTTTTCTGTTGATTTTAATGATACTCTTATTTTGTTTTTTTTAATACTTCTATATTTTACTATTATTTTATTGATTTTAATAATACCATTATTTTGAATATTTGATTATGTGTGATTCTTCATTTGTATAATTTAAATTTTAAAAATTATTTCTGATTATCTTTTTTGCATTCTATTCTTTGGAATTTTATTATTTATTACATTTACCTTTTTTTCTAGATTGTTATTCTATGTCATTATAATTTGATCTCATTAATTTTACTATGTAATTTTATTGTTATTTATTGTGGCTTGACACGGGCATAGCCTAAAAAGCCTTAATAATTTCATTAATATTTAAACTAGCGTAATTTTGAATGAATAAATAAATATATATGGTACATCACTATGGCAAACAGTATATAATGTATACGAGTATATTTGCATAAACATATTCATATTATGTTTTATACATACATATTATTTTTAAACATATCATTAATACTTTATACTTGATACCACTTATTAAATTTTACATTTATAAATATATATTGGTCGTTCACCAGTTATTCCACATTCTATAGCAGTAATCCATTCTCGTTCAAGCAAACCAATTACTCAAACCAGATTTGAATTTTGAAAATGACTCCTTTGTCACCTGATCCAGTACATTAAAACTCCTTGGACCTACCACAGAGAAACGCCTCTTAGCTAAAGTTGTTTTACTTTTTGGTACGTAGTTATTCACGTTAAAGGAATATCTTGTAATTATTTTTTGTTGCGTTCTTTGTTAACTCGTTGTTCAAAAGTCGATCAGACAAGTAAATTCGTCTAATTATGTAAAATGTATATGCATATAAAGTGTAAAGTGAATAAATAAAAAATATTTCTTATTATAATTCAAATGCAGTTCTAACAAAAAATGCCAGTAGAGAAACTCAATCTATTAACAATTCTTTGTCTAATAAAATAAAAATCTAACGCAATTAACTCAAAAATAAGTAATAAAACGCAACGCAATGATTCAGCGATAGAATTTTTGTCGAGGGATAGAAATTACTTTTCTTCAGACTCGAACAATATCAGAAAAGCGCTAACAGAGTGTACAGCCTTCAATTGGTTTTATAGAGATTGCAATCTACAAAGGGGGACGTCTGAATATAAAGAAAAATCCCCTTTACGTTCTGTGCCCCGTAGAGAAGGACCATAGCCAAAGAGCCTTGTTCAAAGGCATCTTTATAATTGAACAAAATTGTACAAGGCTTTTAAAGTACTCATCCGCGTTATCCATTAATAGAGAAAAATGAAATTCAATCATATTAAATGAAACTATAAGACCATAATTAAGTTAAAATATGATTTTGAGCAACTAAATATTTATTTATTTACTAAGGAAATCACACAGTCTTTATATAAACACAAGGTACAAAAAAACAATTTTAAAAAGTAAGACCAATTATAGATTTCACATTAATTTATTATGAATGCAGGAGGAGAGGGGAAAGAATAATTGGCGTAAGTATAGCCTGTGAGCTCGCCAATACATGACAGATGACATTAACATAACCATAGAAAAACATAGCAGTTGAGCTCTCAGAAGTAAAGCAACGTGAATGCAGCAATGCTTGAACTACATGTCAATAATATCCTAATAATAAATAATATTATTTGGCCATACGGAACTTTAAAGCACACCTTGGTTTAATTACTAATAGTATTTTATCGGTTAGGTAGGTGTATTTAAAAAAAATGTTACGTACCTGAAAAAAACACAATTAATTATGTTTTTGTAAATGATGTCAGTAGCGACACTCAGAGAGTGGCTTTGTGACGTTTTGACATTTTTTATAAGAAATTCATGGCGTAGCCGAAATACTGTTATAAAAACGAGGATGTTTTTATTGATTGACGTTAGCAGGCGCTACCCTGGGGCGACTTTGTGACGTGAGAAATTATTTAAAAAAAGAGATTCATGGCGTAGCCGAAATATTGTAATTAAAACGAGGATGTTTTTGTTGATTGACGTTAGCAGGCGCTACCCAGGGGTGACTTTGTGACGTGAGAAATTATTTAAAAAAAGAGATTTATGGCGTAGCCGAAATATTGTAATTAAAACGAGGATGTTTTTGTTGATTGACGTTAGCAGGCGCTACCCAGGGGCGACTTCATGACGTGATGAAATTATTAATTTAAATATTTTTTTTCATTTTACATAGCGTAGCCGAGATAAGAAATTGCGTGGTGTTTCGAAATTTAACCGTGTAGGTAGCCACCTAGTTACAATATTATTTTTGTATTTGTATAACTCCTGTTTTATAATGTTTATGTATTTATCGCTATAAGAATTAAACTAAAGACTTTTAATCGCTATCCGTTTTTAAAATTATGTTTGTAATACTCAGTAATATTTATTTTTCAAGTATTCAATGTTATTTTTGCATTTTAATTAATATTGTTAATATAAAGCGTATTTTTATTTATTCGAATTTACTAGACTGTTTCTATTACAAAAAATAAAAATGCATATTTCTCTATGTATTTTTCTGTTATAAACAATTTATTAAAATAATACACATCAAATTTCCATTGTCTGTTGATTTTATTTGCAATCTTCTTTTTTTTCGATGGTTAAAACTCTAGGAAATTCAAAGACAATAAAATTTTTACTGTCATATATTGGCGAGCTCACACGCTATACATAGCCCGAATAATTAAATTCTAAAAAAATAAATACATAAAATGTAAATATTAAATAAAAAGTATATAAAAGGGAGACGACATCGTATAGCTCTAACTCTACTTTCCTCCCCTCTCTCTCTGCTTCCTTGAACATTTATATTTCTTGGTAAAAATTCACAACCATCAATAATTAATTATATGTAGGTAGTAAATGTACATTTGAATAAGTAAAAATGAAGAGTTGAAATTAAAAGTTAAAATTAAAATTATAAGTGAAAATTAAAATAAAAAAATGAAAGATTAAATTAAATGTTTAAATTAAAAGTTAAAAGTAAAATTAAAAGTAAAAATTAAAATTAAAAAGTTAAAATGAAAAGACAAAATTAAAAGTTAAAATTAAAAGTTAAAAGTTAAGCAGGAGATAAATTTAAAATTTCTTTAACAGATCTGATAAAGATATGGTATTTACAGTGTAATATGTCGATGTCACTAAAACTGTCATTATGGGTAATCTGTACTCTTCGAAGAGTCCTATTTTTCATAATAAGTCATTGAGTTAGGAATGTCGAAGAGTACATATTGAAGAGTTCTACGAACAGGGAATCGATATGAAATGCTTCTAACAATTTCTGGGCTATCAATTAGGTTATTAACAGTTTTATAGAGAAAACTCATATCCAACATGACACGCCGAGTTGCGAGATTTTGAATCTTATGAAAATTAGTGGACTCAGTCCTAGTTGAAAATGAAATATTATTTTTGAAATCTAATTGTCTAAGAAAACAGATTAAGATATGTGTTTCGAGATTATTATTATTTCAATCGGAGGCCTATCTGGTGATATCGCATTACGCAAATGAAGCAAAAAGTTTTTTTATGTTTGGTTTCTTCCAGTTTCTTCCAGTTTCTTTCAGTTTTATATAGATTTGCCGATTTGGGGCCGTATTGTTTTCTCTATAGTTCAATCCCGTTACGCTAGAGAAATAGCAATGTGACATAAAAGGGATATACTACAAATACCGATAAAAATATGTGAAAAGGATTTAGAAAAAAAAAAAAATTTGTTGTTTTCAAAATCAATCAATCAGGCATATTGTAGAGAAATATTTTCATGTTTTTTTTTCAATGTTTTACAAGTAAACTTTTAAAATAAAATTATTGAAAAATATGTATGTCCCCACAAAAACACGACATGTTTGGCTTTGACGATTGTGATGTCAAAATTTGTGACGATCTTCTATTTAAATTTAAAGGGTCACCAAGTTCAAAACTTAACAGAATCGTGAAGTATTAAGGGCGTGGCGAATGCAATGAACCGTTTTTGCGGGAATTTAAAATAATAAATTTGAAAATATTATTTATGGTACTGATAAGTACAAAATACTTTTTTTTACTCCGCACTATTCCATAGACCCTGATTAATTTGAAATTGTGAAAAAAAAAATATACTTCCCCACTAGTCAAAAAGTCCTTGAAACTTTCTTGCGATATGTGTACCCTTTTTACAGATTATTATTTTTAGTATTTTAATGTACCTTTTAAAAACTGTCAGTAGGGTCGCAGTGAATCACATCTTGCTGGAGAATGCGATTCTATAAAATGCTGCTAACGCCCAGTTGCGTCGGCAGCACTATTGACTAGTCCAACTGGCTAGCGTCCACGTCGCGAACCCTGGGCAGTGGGTTCACACTCATAGGGGTGTAATTACAGCAGATAACGAGAAGATGAAAGACGAGTTTTTGGCGACTCAAAACCAAAACCAGCCAGCTAAGGGAAGGTAACCCCGACAGAAAAATCCACCAGAAAAGGCAACGGGAAACCACTCTGGTCATCTTTTCCCGGGAATCACTACGGCGAGTACATCAATAAGCAGTCGTCCTGGCTGTAAAATATAAAAGTAGCGCAGGACACATACATATGCTTTCGCTGTAGAGATCGCCAACGTCGGGGGGAACCGGGCAAGGCACTAGAAGAAGAATGATTAAAAACGCACCAGTGCGATTACTCTGACGCGATGTCAGACGTCTATTTTTAAACTAAATAAATTACTTGCTAATTTCGGAGACAAAATTCGAATGAGTCGTATTTTCCTCTTAAATTTAATATTTAAACTTTTTATCAGTTATTTATTTGTATCTTTAATTGTCACGAATTTTACATTGCAAAAATAAGGAGGCACCGTGAATAATTCTGTATTTCAGAGGCAGACGGATGCAAATCCAAACGTCAAATGTTCAACCCAAGCCTAAAGCAATCTACTTTCTCTAAGTGATTTCTAATCATTTATTACATTAATTAGGATATTCAGTATCCTAATACATTGGTTCATTCATTATAAAACTTATATTTCTTCAAAATCAATCGACATGATCATAAACTGGATACGAAAATCGAAATGTCGTTTCATGAAATTCTGGATTTGCATTCGTTCGCCTCTGGGGTACAGAATTTAATGTCATTTATATTATGCATAAACGTATAAAGCGACATATTCGTAACATAACTTCTTAAGGAATATTTACTACTTGGTGATTAAATTTAAATGACTCGGAGAATATACCTGTATTTATTTATAGATTCTAAAAAAAAATATCATTTTTTACACCGAGAAATGATTAAGTTCTATCTAAATAACATTTCTAATTTATATATTTTAATATTATTATTATGGATAACTTATATAGTGAACGAGAGATCCTCAATACCATTGATCCGAAGAGCCGATCAACTAAGGCCCGTAGGTCCGATTAAATTACTTAATTTATAATTAATTAATTAAGGCTGATTTTTCAAATATGACTTAAAATTTCAATAAATATAAACAATTCAATAGACACTACAGAAAAATAAGATTGATAAAAAAAAACCCAGTGAAAATAAAAAATATGTCTTTTTCCCCCAAAGATCTTAAGATATTTGATAAAGGTGCTCGATAATTTGTTTTTTAAGTGCTTTCAACTTGAAATGAACTGTTCAACTAAAACAACCATTTGAAGATAATATTCTATACTTAATGTAAACACGGAAACTTTTCAACTAAACTTGTTATCTTATCTTTGAGTACGTCAGTAAATATTATGTTCTAATTCATAAATGCTTAAAATTGGGGAATAATTTATGTGAGCATAATTTTCAATGTACCAATGCCTAAATGTGTAAACATATGTACGTTTGTGGATACAAGAAATTTAGTGAGATATATAAAATAAAAACGAAAAAAAAAACATTATTTACAACCGAGCATTCTTCCGAATCTCGAGTCACGTAAGAGGAAACGCGGCCTGACTTCATACAAACGTATTCCCGTATTTTATTTATTGATTACGACACTAGCGCAGTGATTTTTTACACACTAGATATTTACACCCTCAAATTTTTCTTGGAAAACATTTCTATAATCCAAAAATACTGAAAGAGATCAGTTTGTACGTTCTCAAAAATTATACTAGAACGAGATCTTATGCACTGTTTTACACACCCAGAAGCCGTACAAATGCAAGCCAGAATTCATCCATCAATATGGCATTTCGCTTGCTGAATACGGCTTCTGCTGATAATATGGATCTATTTTTCTGTACACATCGGCATTTCAGCAGCTATCTGATGTCTATGAATTAATTTCTAACTTATGCTTACAGTCTGCATGACGTCATATGTTAGACAGCCCGTAAAGTAATGCAGACCACAATTTATTGTCAAATAAATAAGACAATACTTCGGACGGTAGACAAATATAGTAAGTATAGGAAAAACGCAAAAGGTACCGACACGGAAAATTTCATTCTTATACTCTTTCTTAAAAAGAAAACAACAAAACTGGTTTAGTTTTGGGTTGCGGAAAACAGGACAACGAAACGTCGATTTTGTTGATTTTAGTTAGACATAATCGGTCCAACATCCAGTTGTTTATTTTGCACAGTATTGGGATGCATTTGCGAGAGAGTGATAGAAAATCAACGTTCGAATACCTATTCAACAAAATTCTCAGCGACCGTATATCCTCTTTATCAGATAATTATAACAAACATATTACAAGAATTGGAGAACATTAAATGGTAGGAAATATAGAAGTAGTACATGTCATTGGCTTGTTTAAGTAGGCACTTTACATACTGCGTAACATAACCCTTTCTGCCTATGTTTGAGAATCAATATTTCTCAAATTCTTCCATATGTTGATTCATTGATGCGGTTTAGATTCACGTGACAGAATTACTTCACCTACATACCAGGCAACGTCAAATATCTTCTCACTCTCTGTTGCAATAAATTTAGATCTTGATAAATCCCTAGGGAGTGAAATCTAGCCTCTCAACAAACATTGGGACGTGGGTGCTATAGTAATTAAACACTCTTAATGCAATTTATAAATAAAGCCAAAATTTAAAAAAATGTATTTGTATATAGCGTATTATCAACGCTATGACTTTTTGATGTTTTGATATTTTTTAATTACTCATGTAACGTCACAAATTCTTTACAGTAAATTGTCCTGGTAACCGTAAATGTATTACAACACCCAGTCATTGAATGATTTAGGAGAACTAGCGACGTCGTTAAAAGTGGTTCATTTTTATAATTATTTTCGTACATTTTCAAGAAACTTCGCAGTACAATAAAATTCTCTAATTTTTACCGCGCTACATAAAACATTTTTTACATCCGATTTCCCATAGCACTGAACTTCCTCATTGTCAAAAATAAGTAAACGTAGGAATTATCTCCCCCATAAACAGGCCTGCCTTTGCCTGTTTTTTCTTTAAATTAACGCAGTACATTGACTTATTTTTGAGAATTGCATTTAGAGTGTCCAATTACTGCGGTATGTTCAATTATTATAGCACCCACCCCTCTCAAAACTTTGACCTCATTAACCTTGGTGAACCAAATCGACCCTCGCCAAACCAAAGTAAGTTGATGTGAGTGCAAGTTTGTCTAATCAGCAACTTGCAGGGACTTACAAGTGAGCACATAATATTGATAAGTTCGCTATTGAAAATAACTTGTCAAACTTCCCTTAGGGGAATATGTTAGATTGATAATAATTATCAATTTCAAATTGATAATTTTGGGGAAGGAAATAATAATAATGGTTTTAGTTAAACTAGACGTTGCCAGATTATTTTTTGAACGGAAACGAAAAAAACGGAGGGGGGTTTACAATGTACTATGAATATTTTACAATGCTATTTTTTGTTTTATTTTTTATTTTGTTATTATATGTATTTGGACCCCTGTATTTAGTAGCCTTTCATGTCATGTACAACGCTAAGGTACTCGGAAAAAAATGTTTTTTTTTGTCTTGAAAATGAGATGCTCGATCACTGATTTTGGTTTATTACCTTTATGAGTCCAATCACCATTAATGCAAAGTTCAAGAACAATGGCGCGTTAAAACTACTTTTAACCACAATGTGGATATCTGTTAAGAATATTCCATCTTTTCTGCATTCTGCTTCAATGTTATGGCGTTGTAAACTGAAAAATGGGCACTGAAATAACAGATGTTCGATACTCTGTGAAGAAATATCATCGCATGGACAATAGTCATAATTTCTTAATTTAAAGCTATATAAATAACTTCTCATAGCTTCGTGTCCGGTAAAAAATTGGGTCATTTCAAAAGTACTTTAGTGATGATGACGGAAGTTTGCTGCATCAGCCAGCGTTGGGAAAAACATTTTAGTGATTTTACCTCTAGGAGAAGCGCGGTAATGTTCCTCCCTCCCTATTATTATGCGTATTATGTTATTTTTTGTTACATCTATCTATGTAGGGAAACCCGTACCAAGAATCAAGACAGATGCATGTTGTGTGCATGGTATGGTATCGGTAAGGTATCGTACCCGCAGCAAGAAGCGACTGCAAGGTGATTCACGATCACTCTCTCAAATAGTTTTATATTCGTCCGAACGACAGCGGACCACCCCGCTATCACCGCTCACTGTATCTCCCACAGCAGGGAGCAGGATATCAAAATGACATAAACAGACTACAAAGACAACAAAATAAAATATTAAAGTTAGTATATGACCTTCCCTATTTAACTGCAACTAGAGAACTTTTTAAACAAACTCAGCAATTAAATATAACTGAACTCTTTCAACTAGAATCATTAAAATTTATCCATAAATTAGCCACTAATGTAATTGTAGACAAAGAACTAAAACTTGTAAAAAATTGTAGTCAACATGGACATAATACGAGAATATCAGACAAATACCATGTACAACTTTCTAAAAAAAGACAAGGACAATCAAGACTAATGAACCAGGGACTGAAATTATACAATAAACTACCAGACAAAACTAAACAAAAGACTCAGACGAATTTTTCAAAAGATGTAAAAAATATTATTTTGAACAACAGAGTATAAATGAAAAATGTATATATTATTTTATGTAAAATAAATGTAATAATCCGTAAGGGTTTATAAATAAATTTTCAAATAAAAAAAGTACATAAACATAAGCAGTAAAAAAAAAAATGATACCGAAATAATATATGTTTTCAGGGGTACTGTGCACTGTTCAAGAGCCACATCGCCACATCTTTTAAAATCCTCTGTAGTGGTTTTATTTCTCTAATTGATTAAGGTAATTTATTACATAGTTTTATTATATTACAGTAATAGCAACGCTGTACATACATATATATTAAATCAAAGAAAAGGTCCATCTCATTTTGTTATATCAGTAGGTGTTCTAACTCTTTTCCATGACTGTATAGCAGAGACATCTAACACAAGCGCTACTGCCACTGATTTTGCCGACTTTTTTACAAATAAAGTCGAAAAAATCAGACTGGCGTGTAGTTCAGCGAAAAAACCTGTAATTTTAGATAATGCCCTTCAAAAATTCAGTAAATTTGAACCAACGTCTATAAATGAGGTTAAAAAAATTGTTGCGGCATTACCCAACAAACAATGTATATTAGATCCGATGCCAACATGGCTTTTGAAAAAATGCATTAACGTATTAGCTCCATTTTTAACAGATTTATTTAATACATCCATGGAGCGCAGCATTGTTCCGAGAGCCATAAAAAAAGCAAATGTAACTCCACTTTTAAAAAATTCCCAACTAGATGTGGAAGAACACGCGATCTAGTGTATCTCTCTCAAATCTTCCCATCGTATCAAAAATACTAGAAAAAATAGTTTCTCACAGGCTCGTTAACTATATCGAGCGGAATTCTTTATTTTCGGTAAGGCAATCGGCATACCGACGTTTTCATTCCACGGAGACGGGAGTGATAAGAGTACTGTCTGACATTATAACGTCGGTGGACTCTGGTAATCTGGTGTTGATGGCTCTTCTGGACATGAGTGCTGCATTTGATACTGTAGACCATAATATTTTGCTTGAACGTCTGGAGAAAACTTATGGTATCCGTGATCAGGCACATATGTGGTTCAGTTCATATCTTAATAAAAGAGAATATGCAGTCGTGTTCCAGGGTAAAAGCTCAACCAACTTTCGGGTGTCTACAGGAGTGCCTCAAGGGTCAGTACTCGGACCACTTCTCTATCTCCTTTACACTAAAGATATAGAGAACATTATCAAAGAATGTGGATTGTGGTCGCACTGCTATGCAGATGATACGCAGATTTATTTTTATTGCAAACCAGGCGAGAGAAGTGTGCTTGTCAATTTAATTGATGGATGCATCAAGAAAATAGGAAACTGGATGGCTGAAAACAGACTAACATTAAACCCATCAAAAACTGAACAACTGTGGGTGGCTTCAGCCAGACGACAGAATTTGATCCAGGATACGGCTCTACCCAATGTAGGGAGTGCCGTTTTACCCACCGTTAAACTACTGGGAGTTTTACTCAATTCTGACCTATCTCTTGACGCTCAAATTAGTAGAACGATAAGTTCATGCTTCTACCAGCTGAGACAAATTAAATGCATACGCAAAAATTTGCCGGTTGATGCCGCCCGTCAATTAATAAATGCGTTTGTAGTGTCTAGAGTCGATTATTGTAATGGTATCTATGCAGGTCTACCAATGAACAAAATGACTCGCCTACAATCTGTATTGAATACCGCAGCGAGACTTATTTTCGGAATCTCTAAGTTCAGTCAAATCACTCCACTACTTCGGGAACTACACTGGCTACGTTTTCCACAGAGGGTCGAATACAAACTCTGTTGGCTTATGTATAAGTCACTGCACAACTCGGCTCCGGAATATCTAAGGGAACTATGCATTCCAGATGAACTAGCTGACAGGCGTCTCACGCTTAGATCAGCTACGTCTACGGCGAGAGGAAAAGTTATTACACCTCTACGCAAACAGCGCACTAAATTTGGTGAGCGCGCATTTGCGGTCGCAGGCCCTATGGCATGGAATGCTCTCCCAGCAGAGGTGCGAGGCTGTGAAAGTGAAGTGATGTTTCGGAAAAAACTTAAAACCCACTTGTTCTCTAAATCATTTGAATAAATCCGTAGCACGTGACAACAAAATAAATTATTTTAATCAAATTACAAATTTAAAGCTTCAATTAAATTAACTTAACAGTAGAATCACCATGTAAAGCGCCCTTGAGGTATTTTATTACGAAAATGGCGCTATATAAGTTATCCACAATAAAAATAAATAAACTCTTTTCCATCTTTAGCCATCAGCCATTGTGTAATGTTTTTTTAAAATAATATAATTTATGCTTTGTATTATATCCAACGGGAGATCATTGAACTTTTTTGGTGCATCAAAGGTAAAATGACGTCGTGCAAAATATATTTTATACTTAGGTACTATAAGTGTTTTTTTTCTAGCTTAGCTCTCGTATCTTTATTATGATTAATGTAAAATAATTGATTTTTTTTGTATTACAATTTCTCTAAATACGACTTTCAGTCAAATTCGACTTCCATGTAGTAATTTTAGATGCATAAATAATGGTTAAGACTTATGAGGAAAATAATTCAAATAATAGCTTTTTTTAATCTTTACGAGTGCATCTAGAAATGTAATTGATGCTTCACCCCATCTTACATACCATATTCTATCATACATCATGTTACAAAATATATATGATGTAAAGTCTTGCGCTTCAGGTGCCAGTCCAGGAACGATGAAATATTTCAGTGTGGAACCACCTTTAAAACCAATATTTTCTGCCAGTAAACGAAATTAGATCTCATTTACACAGCCAATAAGAAACATTATTTTTTTCTGTGAAATCTATAAATATTACACAAATGAAGTAAAAATCGGATTTATAATTCTAAATACAAAATAATGCAAATGACCTATTTGAACAACGATAAATATTAATTATATAATAAATAATATTTATTTTATTTTTTCGTATAAGATACTTAAAGAATATTAATAATTTTAACTACGTAAATATGGCGTTTACGATTTATATTTAAATGTATTTAGAAAAAATAAAAAAAACTTAACCACTACACTGTACTTAATATGTTTACATTCTAAGCATTCAATTGATATAATTACAATAAATTTTCACTAAAATTTTTCAACAATACCAAACAAAATTATGTGTAAATAATTTAAAAGCAGAATTTTAAAAAGGTTAACAAACTAATATTCATTTAGACCCCGTTTTAAATATTAAGACATTATTAAAATGGGATTAATTGAACAATTATGAAATAAAAATGGAGGGATTTGGATCCCCTCGAAAAGTACGAAAAAATATTCAAGATGCCTCTAAGGAAATTATTATTGTTATCCTAACCGCGCACGGAAGCTTATTCCAACGACCGATCAAAATAACAGATTGGTTTTACATTGTTAAGTTTGAAAACTCCGTGAATAGCCTCAACCGCGCGGAACAGAGTCCTGAGACAATACAAAAGTTCGGCCACAGTTCACACGTGAGCATTGCGAAAAGAAACACACGCCATTGCTTATTACGAGCGAGTTCAAGAAATTTTTAAATTATTTTATGCTAAGACGTATTGGAATTGTTAAACAAAGAACCAAATAATAAAACGATTTTTTTTTCTACCTCGACTTTCGGCAGCAAAATGTGCGTGTTCACGTCGAGCAAATCGCTTTTGTCCGTCACACGAGGACTATGCGGCCGCGCAGTAGTGAGGGTAATCATTGTTTCGCGGAGACAGGCTGCCCGCCTATCTCAGTGGCAATGTTTTGGGACAATTTTTGTCCTACAAATTGCTGTTTACACGTGGAAAATGGTTGAGTCCTAAGACAATAAAATATCGTATTGTCCACTTGTTAACGGCCTTTAAGCGCCCATCATGACAAATCGATATATTTTAAGATCTGTGACGAGACACAAAAATTCCAACCGATCAAGATCGGCCAATGGCGTGTAACCTATGCTTTGGGATAGACAGTTTTTGGCTTAATTTTAATGCCGGTGAATGGCCTATACGAATACTAAAGTACGCTTAAAACTTTCTGTATAAATTAAAATTTACAACCAGAATATTATTTTTGGAAAAAAAACTTTAAAAAATTGTTCCATAAAATGGATGAATTAAAATATTTTAACTATTTTATTTTTTGAAGCGATTATTACATTTAGTAAAGGCTTATTTTTAGAAAAATACCAATAAATTATTTTTGATTTCAAATGCTTAAGGAAGCATGAGTAACAGTAGATCACGGGTTGCAGAAGATAGTTTACTATAGCTTCGTGTACATTGCCACACACACCTTTATTTTTGTTCAGTAGACATTTTTTCATACCCTATTCTGCCACACTAGTTATCTTTACATCAGAGCTGGTGGACGTTAGGACAAAACTATATTCTGCATTTAATTTTTTTTTGTTTTAAAATAATAAGAAATTTGAAAGGTTCGATTTTTCCCTTTATTAGTCAGTGTTTAATATATAAAATCGCTATTTAAGGTCGTTGGGAGAGGATCTTTCTATTTTTTTATGTTTACAAAAACTGTCATTGGGTTACAGTGAATCATTTCATATAATATAATAAAAAGTTGTAAGTCTATATTTCCAATCTCACGATAAGCTTCTGCGTTTAGTCGGTCGACGAAACAAAAGTTCCATGCGCGTCCAATAATTTTACTATCGGGCCATAATAATCGGCCGATGAAGTAAGCTTCCGTGCGCGGCCAGCTTTACATAAGGATTCTTTGAAAATATGTAACACTTAAAATAATGAGCTTTCAGCAGTATACAAATTTATAACAAGATTCGCTTTTATAAAGGTTAATCGAAATACGATGTTATCGAAATCATTGTTCAATAAAAATTCTATTAGGTAGTTTTTTCCTTTTTTCCTTCCGCTATTCTTTACGACCGAAAACATTAAAAAGCCCAATAATGCTTCTCAACCTTATTTCAACGAAAATATTTTTAAATCTGTGTACAAGTTTGGGTTTTGTCTAAGAAAATAGACTATTGCAAGAGACTGCTGCGAGATATTGCATAGATTTATATATAGTTATAAGCGTGTTGTCCAATTGTTTATTGTTTTTTTTTATGTAATCATTTTTATTTTGTCATATTCTTTAATTAATATGCATGTTTCCACTTTCTATTTTGCTGTATGCTAACTCAACACAAGGCTCTTGGCCTCATGAATAAACAAATAAAAATAAAAAAGTAAAAAACATGTCACAGTAATAATGCACTAGAGAATCCCTTTAGCTCTATTGCATAGAACTAAATTGTTCAGGATTTTTAGTTTGGTTTTCAGTTTAGCAACAAACGTGTAACGGATGG
This sequence comes from Micrasema longulum, assembly GCF_059751315.1. NCBI lineage: Eukaryota > Metazoa > Arthropoda > Insecta > Trichoptera > Brachycentridae > Micrasema > Micrasema longulum. Next base: position 54,346 of record NW_028278721.1, on the reverse strand, counting down.
TTTCGGGTTGCGCTTGCAATTCTCGACCCGAGTACCTACAGCCCGTTATATTGCTGTAATCTATAGCTTACTTTGTGGTTAATAATCATAGAAAGGTATTTCTCCGTATTGGCGACTCTATTAGCCAGCGGGTATTACTCTAAGGTTTTAATTGACATTACAACATTCTTAAGAACGTTCTCGAGAAGGTAATATGTGAATCTACCCATTTACTAGGCTAATAATTTCAATGGAAAGTATTAATTAAGCATAACAATTATTGACTTTTTAAAAAATATCGAATATTTTAAAAAATAACATTTTAAAAGAAATAACTTTGTGGTCAAACATTTATATAGGTCTTAGTCAATATTTGTATATTACTACTTAACAGCTTTTCTATATCTACCGCTTTCGAGACGTGCCTGTCTCTTCTCAAGGACACTAATTTTACTATAATGCAAATCTCACTACACATCTGCACAAAAATATAAAACCAAAAAGCTGATAGGACACATGCTATAAGAAGCTAACACAAACCCTTAAGTGTTATCATGAATGTTAGTGTAATCAGTGTCCTGACGAAGAGACGAAACCGATAGACATAGAAAAGTTGGAAAGTAATTATATATTTACTAAAATTTTATCAACATCAATATTAATAATCGGGCTTATGACCTGTCATTGGTTGATTTCAGTGATTTCGTTATTTTTTATGGTTGGAATAGAACCAGAACCTTTGTCGGTGTTTTTGACTTGCTGGCTACTTTTTGGTAAAAAATCATGGTAAAAAAATAAATTGGTAAAAATTGACTATATTGTACTTATGTTGCTCTGACACCGATAATTGAAAGCAGTAAATGTAAATTCCAAAAATAAAACGCGAATCTTTTGTAAACAAAGAATGAAAAAAATAAAATAAATATAAATACCTTTCACTAAAGCTAAAAAATTTTTTTTTGCAATGTGCGGATCTGAAAAGAGGCCACGAGACCTTTAAATCGTATCCGGGTAAAAAAATGGGGCTTTTAATGTATATTTTAGTGAAGTCAAAGAGTGAATTCAAGACATTTGCCTACAAACATTTGGACAACTCAAAATATTGTTTTTAAATCAAAATAGTAATATTCGTGCGAATAAATTATAATTTTATGTTACTGAAATCGTTTTTGAATATATGAAGGCAAAATGATCAATCCGTTTTAAGATTAAAAAGAAAATCTATGTACATAAGTACATATTATTCAAATACAAACAAACTAAATCATCTAATTTATATTCTAGTACGTTTTTCCAGATAAATACAATTTCTATTGACCGTACCCTTCCTTAAGTTCGGGTAGACTGCCTAAATTTGGCGACGCGACGTATTATTTTCTCGTAAGCAACCCTTTCTCAACCACACCCCCTACCGCACCGTAATCGTAAAGTAAAAAAAAACAGCAGCATGATTTGAAAAACAAAAAATGGTCATCGTTAATCTCTTATTCGTACCACATGATACATAGGGCACTGCATTAAAATACCAATCCTAGGATATTTAGATTATTATGTTACATGAGGGTAAGACATTCAGTCTTTTCTTTTTAGTCAGACACGAACGTTCAATTATAGGATAAAACATAAAAGAAACACAATAATTAAAATTAAAATTATGTACATAATAGATATAAAGATTTTTTTATGAATTTATGGGTACTTGCAGCACTAGGAGCCAGGCTTGCCAACGCAGCAACGTAACACGTCACCAACAACTGAAAAACTAAATTCAGACTCATTTCTCTGCGCTGATTTCGGTTGTTTTGACACGACGCCGACGTTTGTTGACGACTTTAAACATTTTAAATAAATCAAATTCACACATCAAGGTTAGGTTCAACCAGTATTATCGGCATTAATAATAAACAGCACATAAGTATGTAAGTGAAATCTTTTGTTTATACACGCTCATTCCCGTGCAACAAAACTTTCGGGTGAGTCGGAATTCCGTTTAATCACTCTTTACGCGAAAACAGTTTCACTAAACATGTATAAACTACCAATCGAATGACCATTCTCTTATTTTGCCGTTGTTTCTCTTGGTAGTGCCGTTTTTCAGACCGTTTGGCAACAAATTGAACACAACGGGAATCACATATTTTAGTGTTCTTTCAAGAAAAGAAATGAGTGTTTGGAGTCTACGTTAAATCTTAAAAATGCTACATGATTCTTTTATTGGGTACAGGAAATTAAGGCGATATTAATAGACAAAAACTCTAACAAAACAAAAATAAAAAAAACTGACATACAACTTTCATAATTAACTTTAATAGTAGAAGTTTATACAAATACAATTCAGTTTACTTAGAACTTTATCAATTAGAGATGCTTAAAGAAATTAAACAACAAAAAATGAACAAACTTTTCAAATACACGGAATTAAATATGACACATTCAGATTTTTTTTTTACCAATTTGAGATTAGTTCATTACAATTATTTAGAATAATAGGCCGTGATTATTAAATGATACACGATGTGGATTACAAACATGAGATTTATTTTTTACTGAATTTAGAATAATTTAGAAAGAAGAGCGTAAGAGATCGTGACAGATCATTTCCTCAACTGCAGTTTTAAATTCAAAGTAACCCACCAGATCGTGACCCGACAGAAAAACTGCTATAGAGATAGAACAATGGGGAGTATAGTACCAAAACTGTTATACTTAATACCTAGTGAAAATCAAGAGGAAAAAATTTTAAATACATTTTTTTAAATCATCAAAAATTTATTTAAAAAAACAAGTGAATCATAAGTGTGCATATACATATTTTCTTCATTTTTTATTAAACTCTGTACCTACTTTTTATATTAAAAAAATATTTTTTTAAATGTAATGTTACCCGCAGACAATCCTAAACTTTGCGGGAACAACAATATAATTATGTATTCTATTTTATGGTTAAAATAACAAAAAAAACAAAAAAAACAGGTTAAAGGAGGCGTATTCGTAGAGAGCTGTCGCCATGGAAAAGAGAGCGATCTGTCTGATGCTCTTCGTTTTATAATGTTTCACAGCGCCTTCTATTGGCCGGTCCTGGGTTTCGTGCGATTTTCAGTTACAAATTTTGTATATATATATATATACTTCAAATATAAAGTCTAAGTCAAGCATATTACAAAAATATAATTTTTAATTATATTTTGCTAACCCTTGTTTATTTTCTGGTGATAAAAACATCCACTAAAATACGTTTCCAGTCAATTATAACATTTATTAACTAACCGGTATTTTACCTTTTAGCCCTATACCTTATTACGAAATTGCATATATACATATTCAAATCATAAGTAATGTTGCTCACACAAATACTCACTACACTTATAACCGTGATGTTCACAGTTACTACACAAGACAAAGACATAATCTACATCCACCTGATACTCGTACTACAAAATTTAGTCTAAAGTCTTTGCTGTACCCGGCTTGTAAAGAATATAACAGGCTTCCTGAAGGTATTCGAGGCTCTAATAATGTGGCTAACAGCCTAAAGCTGTATTACCTCAGGCAGTATGTGGAAAGTATTAATAATTAACATATTAGTGTATTTGTCTTTTGATCTTAATTTTGATTGTGATAATATTTTAGTGTTTATAATAATTCTGAGTTCGGTCGTGAATGTATATTATGATAAATGTAATTATCTTAAGGCCCAAAATGAGTTATTGTAACTCATGGGTAATACATGTAATGTATTCTGATATACATAAAAAATATGTATTAAAAAATTCAAGTCTTATTATCTACTGCTTACAAAAATGTACAATTAGTAAAAAAAAAAACTTTAAAACTACAGAAATTTGAGTAGAGACATTCCCTTTTCTAGCCTCTAGCCAAATGTGACGCAACCACTGGCGTAAATCAAATAGTCACGTTATTACTATAGTAAATGAATCTCATATGTAGAGAAAATTAGGCTGTCATCGGCAATTCGATATAAAGATATAGAAAATCCCGATACACAATGTTATTTTTTTTAAGGGTGGGAAGTCAGTGGTATACAAGCTCCTGACGTCACTGCAGCCTGTGAAGATCTATTCTGACAAGTCACCGTGAATAGTTCTCGCTGTCTAAGCCCAGGTCTATAAAGAGCCTGGCTACTGTGTATTTCGGTATCGGGCAATTGGGTACGGGGCGAGCTCTTTAACATTTTTAAGTTTCACCAGTGGTCCCCCGAGGATGAGGCTTCTTTTATGACGTAAAGCATCACATTCACATATAATGTGAATGGATGTTTCCTCATCTGCACTGCAGAACCTACATCTAGAAGTTTCAGATAGGTTCATTCAAGCAAAGTGTTTGTTCGATCTGCAGTGCCCCGTAGGGGCTCTAAGATTACGCTGTCCTCGGAAATTCGATATAAAGAGATACACGCGCAAACAATTTAATTGGAAAAATATATAAATATTTCCCTGGTTATTCTTCTCTGTAATCGTAGTAATAGTAATAGTAATAGCTGTCAATTTGTTTTATTAAAATGTACATAAAAATATACATTATAAATAACGATATAATAAATTGGATTGTATTTACGAATGAAACGAGACATAGTATTTTTGCTATTCATACAAGATGAGATATTTTTGTGTGGCATCAAGTCTGATCATGGTGAAAGTCCGTTAAAAACTGAAGGCACGGAAGGCGATTGCTCACAAATTGCAATGCCATTTTTTTTTACGCTTATAACGTGTCTATTTAATTAGACATACGTCATTGGACAAAACCATAGCACTCAACAATAACATTGAGAGAGAAAAGTTTAAGGACAGCTGAACCCAAAACTCCTACCGATGTCGTGACCACAATTCCAGTTGAAATCGTCGTTTATTTTCCCAAGCTTAAAAACTCAGGCGTACACTAATCGTGGAAAGTGCTGAAAAATTATTTCGCGACTAACAAAACCCATTCGGCTACAAAAACCCATACAATACATTATTCCACTTGTTCTCGTGATGGAACGTTTCCATGGAAATAGAATAAACAGTGTTCCATGTAAAGCGGTGAAAACATTAGAAAATTACACGCTTTTAAATTGGAAAAGATTTTACTGAAAGAGTGATTAAATGACCCCATTTGTTTCAAAGCAGTTTGACGTTCACGATTAATATTTCTTTTAAATTCTAATTCGCACAAATAACGTTTAAAACGCGGTACACGCATCCAAATATTAGATATCAATTAGTGTTTTATCATCATATCCCATTGATATATATGTATTCACTAGATGCAGCACTAAGCACCCGTCTTGTGTTCAATTCAACTTAAGTTCCGTAACTTAACTTGTAGTCAGTAAATGTGAAGCAGCATAAAAAAGCGTGACATACATCTTTGAATTCACAGTAAACTGGCATACACAGTTAGTCTTTTTTACTCTACTACGCGTTTTGCACAACAATCTTGACGTGACAACGCTCACTTTTAGAACATAATTTCAAACTATCATTATATGAGCATCATCTCTATTAATAAAACTTCAATGCTTATCCTTGGGTTATAGTTTGTGATATTCCTAGATATATTAAAATATCAGTACGAATTATTGATATTGTAATACATCTTACTGTGAAGATTTGTCTACTAATCTCAAGAACGCCATAAATTGGTGCGATATAGTATTTAGAACTACTTCAGATTACTATGTATTCTGCATTTTCATCAAAAGTGGCATAGTTGCTCGGATTGCAAAGGGGTTATTATTCCTATTAAGAAAAAATCGTAAATTGTTAAATAAATATAACCCAAAAGGGTTTATAAATTACTTTTAAATTATAAAAAAAATGCGGGATCAGGTAATGAGTTTAGAAAGAAACAGGAAGAGGATTCAGAAAATAATAATAAAAATCGTAATAACATTGTAACATTTTGATCAGTTTAAAATGAAATGATTAAGATATTAAGGTAAAACTAACTAAATATTATTTGCTAGTTTTGAAATTTCAACTATTATCATTTAAATCATTTTAAAAATCCTTATTGGGTAGTCGGTCATGGGTTCGGATAAGCTCATAAAACTCATCGGTGTATCGACTAAATATTAAAGTATCGGTTTAATAATTAATTTCAGACACATCTTTTGAATATTTTAAACATTTATGGCATACTGTAAATTCGTGAAAGGTTGGATACCCAAAGAATAAAGGTTATGTAAGTACTGAAGCTAGGGGCTATTTTAGATTAATTTACCCTCCATCCTCGCCCCATCCTTATACTTGGCACGCCATACAGTCGGGCACGTTGCAATCCCAGTAAAACTACGTGACCAAACTTGTCTAGCTCAGATCCGACTTGATGTTATAAAGCATTACAAAACACCCAATTCACAGTCAGGTACAACTGTTTTCTACAATTATAATGATGACATGTCCAGCAGGAAGACAACATATTAAAAGCATCCACAAAAATACTACATTATTCAAGCGAAAAATGGTAATATATAAATATTTTTTTTTTTCAGATAATAAATATAAATATACAATATTACTATTAAATATTAACGTTTTCCATTACGTAAAAGAAAAAAAAACTATTCTTGTATATATATGTTTGGATAATTTATATGGCGCCATTTTTGTGGAAATCACCTCAAGGGCGCTGTACAATAAATAAATATCCCAGCACGTCTTGCAGCTACAGAGCGCATGGACAGTAAGAAATCTAGCCCCTATTTACATTTTTAATTTTTTTATATAACAGTGAAGTTTAAAGTTTAATTGATATTTTAAAAACGAAATAAAAAGCAAATTTATAATAATAGAAGTAAGATAACAACAAGTCTTGCAGCTACTGAGCGCATGGACGGTTGAAATTCTGGACCCCATTTACCAAATTTAGATATTGGATAGTTGATAACATTTACAAAATATGATAAATATAATATGATAGCTAATATCACAAAAAGTCTTGTAGCTTCAAAACGCATTGACAATTGGAATTTTAACAACGCAAGAATGATTTCAAAAAGTTAACAATAAAAATTATTTTAAAAACACAATAATAATACGTCGAGCAAAGAACTAGTAAGTATGGCAATTAAGTGAACATGTAACAACACAAAAAGTTTAAAAAAGTGTACATAATGGGGAGTGACGTCTTACAATAGTTTGTTTATTTTGTTTTATATTAATAATATTTTTATGATACCATATAAATTACAAAAATATGTATCAACGGTGTTTTTAATCAGTGCTACACAAAGAAGAATTAAAAATGAATATTTTCACTTCTTTCTTAAATATATTGTATTCCTTACTGAACTTTTTTCCTTTGTTCATTTCATTAATGAGAAATATTCCTTTGTAAGTATTATGATGAGCTGTAGTTGTTTTTAATTTGGAAATTAAGATATTCCCACCTGTTCTAAAAAACTCATACAAACGCATTTAAAATCTACATGATGTTCATTAAAAAAAAGATACATTAAATTGTAACCAAATGTGCAATCTTTAAAAAAAAATCTGTGTTGGATTAGAGGGTTGTGTATATGAAAAAAAAATACAATGGGTTAAGAAAGTGTAATATATAATGTTAATTTATTTTTACTTGAGAACAATTTTTATTTAATATTTTATGTTCATTGTTTCCGACGAAATAAATAATGAAAAGGCCAGTTTTTTGCCGCCTTTTTCAGTAGAATTTTTTTTTTGGGAGCGACAATTTGGCCACGTGTGGTGGTGGGAGTAATCATTGTTCCGCGGAGATAACCTGCGCGTCTGTCTCGGTGATGAAGTAGGTGACTAGAACTAGAATGCGAAATTGTGTAGATTGTTTTATTGTTTATCAATAAGTGTGTTTACATATTTTCTCCAATACAATGTGTACTGTGCATTTTGATTACACTATATTCATTATTATTATAATGAACACAAAATATTAAACACAAAACATGATTGTTTAAAATAATTAAATATACGACATTTTTTTTAGTGATTGTTTTCTTTTCGCTCTAATCGAAAAGAGATTTTAAAAACATTCAATATAATATGAAGATTTTTAAAATCAATATTCTGTACATAAAAAATGTTTTTGAGTTTGTTTTACGAAAGCGCCAGCACTAAATTATCGACCTCCACATGATTTGATTGAATGAAAATATGTATTTATAAACCAGTGTTTTTAATCCATTGCTTAATACCTTTACATCGAATACATATTATTATATTTTTACTATTAAGAATCGCAGCAAAATGCAAAAGAATGCAGAAGCGTCTTGTGTTTATTTTATTACCATATTATTAGCAACTAACAAAGCAATAGTTGTCTATGTCACGCGATATGCGTATGCCGTGCGATGTCATACCATGGGCTTATTCACTGATACTACACAATTCGTTTGTGTAAGTGTTGCGAACGCGCCAGCTTGAAAAATTCACCAGTACTACCTTTATGACATGCACTACCCAAGAGAGAAAAGGGCTTAATAAGAGAGTCGCTATTCGAACAGGGATGATATTCTGAATCTTTTCAACCCTCTAGAGAGTGGTTAATTTAGGGTTTTTTGTGAAAGTCTCTTTTTTTAGCTATTCAGTGAGGAACTAAATTGTTATTTCTGCGATAAAAATCTTGGATTTTATTAAAACATATTTACCAAACCTAAATATACGAGTATATTTAGTATAATGTGGAATTTAAACGCTGCCGCCGTAAAAAAACTGTTGAAAAAACGGAAAAAAATACTACAGTTCGGTCGATTCAACTTGATTAAGTGTTTTGGGTAATGCTCAAGGCTCCAATAATGTTTTTAATGAAAATCATTTTATTCGGTTTTACGTGTTCGTATTTATTTGACGTTTAATCATCAGTGTGCAAAACATAAAAATCCCCAAATTAACCCTTCTCCAGAGGGTAGAGGAGATTCAAGATAGCACCCCTGAGTACCTACGGCAGGGGCCCATTGTTTTGTTATTTTTAATTATGTTTTCTTGCAAATTCATACAAGTACTCATTCGTTCAATAAAAAAGTTCGGTGCTACGGGAAATTGGATACAAAAATGATTTCTTATGCGCGGTAAAAGTTAAAGCATTTAATTGTACGGTAAATTTTCTTGAAAACGTATGAAAAAATTACTAGTTAATTAACAGTTTTATACTGGATTTCCAATTACCGGGAAGCCAACTCACCAATCAGGATAATTCAACAAAGAGAACTTGTGACGTCACAGGCGAAATACTTTCAAAATCATAAAATTAAAAAAAATACAAAATGCTTATACGATACATATTAAAAAAAAAAAATTAGGCTCCGTTTGATAATCTATTAACAAATGTTTTTTTTTAAAACCACTTAACTTTCTCATCTAACTGAGGATTTTGTTCACATGGAGTTGTGACTTGTGTCCACATAAATTAAATAAGTCAATTATTTGTAAATAAATAAATATGGCAGTTGTATAGATATATACTTATACCCCTGCGGCCACGAAAAAATGGTCTTTTATGTGCTTCAAATACTAATATTTTTGAATCGAGACGTCTTTAAGAAAAAATAAAAATGGATTGCGACTGTTTCGTCAATTCACACGAAAAATACGATTTCCTAAATATCACGTTCTGTGTGTTATGAGACAGCCGTGAAGTCAGAGTTGTTTGTAGCCTCGTTTTTCATTTATTTATACCGACACTAAATCAATAATAATGAATTTTATTTATTATTTAAAAAAGCATTTCTATGAGGTTTGATTATAATTATTATTTTGCACCACAAAAGTCCCAACTAATAAATTACAGCAATAACTAGGCTTGAAAAAATAAAATCAAAAAGGAAATCAAAAACTAAATCCTCATACATAAGCCTAGCGTTTTAGTCATTACTAACTTGGAATAGGGAAATATAAGGTTTTTCCATACATTTTTAAAGTAATAAAGATATGAAACACTGTCGAGTAAAAAAAAAGATAATTATTAGTAGCATTAAAAACATTTTTTAATTTGTAATTTTGAATTCCCGAAAAAATTGTCATTCCATTTGCCAGGCCCCTAATACGTCACGATTCATGTTTATTTGTTCCTGGTCATTGAAATTTGTTTCGAACATTATCACGAATCTTGACGTCACAACAACCAAGTTACACGTAACGTTTTTCTTGCAAGGTATTTTTATTAAATTTGTTTATTTTTGTATGAAAACATTTCTCCTATCCAATAAATTATTCTAAATGCATTTAGTATATATTTTTTTGGTATCCGTAGTATGTGATATTTTCCCATTGTGGAACCGGGTGGTGGTCCCGTAGGTAGTGTTGCAGACTCACGGATCAGAGGTCCGAGGCTCGAACCCCACTCGACCTCAACTTGAACAAATTTGCAAACATATTTGAACGCCTCTACATATTAAATGTACTATAGACACATAGAGTAAATGTGGCGTAACAAATTTGTGTTTATATTTTATTCATGTAAACCTTTACGTACTTATTAATGTGAAGGCCCTGCGGGTGAATTTAAGCCGGGTTGCGATCCCGTGGTTAGTTTCGCGGTCTCACGAATCAAAGGTCCGAGGTTTAAATCCCGATTTACCATAAATTTATATTTATTTTCTAGCTATGGCCCAAAAAATTCCGTATTTTAGTAAATCGTAAGAACGCAAATATTACAAACCAATTAAAATCTAAGTCTCCTGGCTGTATAAATTTGTAAAAATAAATTATATCTATTAATCCTTAATTATTTTTTCTAGGTTATTATACCTTGTGTCATTCGTACTAATTTCGGATCGCATTACAGGGTCGATGAAATGAACATCAACCCTGATGATGGACGTTGTAATAATTTTTTTAAAGTTCGAGATTAGCAATTAGCAAAAAATGACAAACCTGCTTTCTTTCCATACTTCTAATTTTATTTGCTTTTTATATTTCTTGATATTTCTTGATATACTATGTAAATTCACCTATAGCTAGACTCCATCGCCTTAGTAATGAATATGGCGATGTTGATATATTTCGTTACTCATTGAGCATATTCAAGACCAAAGTACTACAGGCGACCGACGCGACGGAGTCTAGTCAATAAATCTTCGATCGTATTTATGTATGCTTAAAAGTTAGCCCGTGTTATGTTTTATATTTTTAGTTTATAAAACCCTTTTCAGTTTTCAACATTTTGGATAACTTCACTTTAAAGTTTAGTTTACCGGTGTAAAAAAAATAAATAAAAAAAAAATAAAAATAATTATGTTTTATTTTAATCCTACTATGCCTTATATTATAAACATAATATAATGTATGTATTAGTATGTCTTAATAGTGTATTATGTTAACTATGTAACTTTATTTTTAAATTAATATTATTTTTTTTTTTTAATTTTTATATTTGATAAAATGTTAATTATGTTTAATGTGTAACTTTTTCTTTTTATATAGTATGTTTAATGTAAAAGCCCCATGGGCGTCAACAGAAATAAAAATAAAAATATAAAAAAATATTTTAAAGTTTTTTTCATTACGTATTTTTGTATTATTTAATTTAGTACTTAATCTTATTTGGCATATTATTTATTACTCCTTTTTCTTATTACAGTGTAGTGAGTTTATAGAAACCATATCTCGATTATCATTTCAATTATGTTTTTACATATATATATATTTTTCTATTGATTTCAATGATACTATTATTTTGTTTTTTTTTTTCAATACTACTATATTTTACTATTATACTTTAGTTTTGTTGATTTTAATGAAACTGTCATTTTGTATATTTGATTATGTATGATTCTAAATTTATATCATTTATAATTTACATTTTGATATTTATGTCTGACTATCTTTTTTAAATTGTATTCTTTGGAATTTTATTATTCATTACTTATATATTTTTCCTGAATTGTAATTATATTGCATCACATGTCATTGTATTTGAATTTAATTAATTTTACTACTTATTTTTTATTGTTAATTATTATGGCTTGACACGGCCACAGCCTAAAAAGCCTTAATAAGTTCACTTATATTTAAACGAGTGTGATTTTTAATTAATAAATAAACAAATGCGATTCCAACTTAGGAAAGAGATGCAAAGGACACACGGTGTAAGAATATCTAAGTAATTCAATTAAATCATTGGTAACGAAGCTTTTACTTATTTTAATTTCGCAGCTGTTAACTTAAACTTATATAATGATAATCAAAATATTTCATCATTACATTTCGGTTATGTAAATAGCTAGTAGTTATTAATCCGGGGGTATAATTTAATTGGCAACCTATTTATTATTAAGTCTGGTTTAACACTGGGGTATATTTAGTATTGTTGTGTTAATAAACGTACAGACTACAATTAGTTTAATTTTTAGGTTTGCATTCATAAAGGCGGACAAAGTTTACAAAAGGCGAAAACTCTATTACCGATCAATTTATAGTAATAATTAGCTTTGTAGTAATTGCTTGCAATTGAATTATGTAGCGTTCCAAATTAATTGTAAATACAATAATTGGTGCCAGTTGGATACCAAATGATTAGTGCATCCTTTGGAGAGGTGATTATAACAATTGTGAATAACGTCATTAGTATTAGCAATTATAATCGAATGTTTTGTTGATCAGTACAATCAATAAGTTTCTAAAATTGATCACATAATTAAAACAAACTATTAGAACATTAAATAATAATCTCAAAAAAATAACAGTGTAAATAGGCAATCAATTAAAAGGACGCAAAAAATCTGAGAGAAGAAGAAACATGTTCTTATAATTTGACATTTTAACACATAACAACAGAGATTAAGTAATTTTCAGAGTAGGTAACATAGGTGTCAAGGCGTCCACAGGGCTTATGACCTGTCATTGACTGTTTTAAGTGGCCACGTTCCACACTGTATAACATTCACCATTCCGCCCATATTTGAACATTGACTGATTAAATTATTTCACCCACACTAGGCAACGCCTGAAAATATTTTTCAACTTTTATACTTCTTCTTGGACCATGTAGATTTATGAACAATGTTTAAGTTTGTCCAAATTATTAAGGGGATTATTCCAGTTTTTGTCTACAAAAATTTGGACGAACTCAAAACACAATATTTTATTGGAACGACCGAAGTTCTCTACAAAAAGAGTCATCTTTCAAACGAAAAAAAATCGTTGATTTGTTAACAATCAATTATTTTTTCTCCGATGAAATATTTTGAGTTATTCTATAAAGGTATTTCTATTTCTGCAAAGGTAATTAAATAAATCTATAAATTATATGAAATACGGAAAATAAAGGACGGTTCGAGTTAGTAATTAAGTTGAAACAGGAATCGAAGTAATATAAGGTAGCGACCTTCTAACTGTTTACATAAATTCCCAAGCAAAAATTAAGAATAATTTATAAGAAATTGATGTTAATAATGTGGTAGTATTGATTGTTTGCGATAAAAGCCAATTTGTTAAATCAACAATAAAATAATAAATCAGTTATAGAAATACAAACATCATGCCAAAAACATGAGGGCGTACATTAGTTTTTTTTTGCTTGTTTCGATGACGTAAAATAAATCTAGAACCTTCATATTTTCCCTCAGGCATTCCTTTGATATTTTAGTTGGATTTATAAATGAAAAACATTCGTAACAAAAAATAGCCTATGAACGTTTTCTAAATGAGTTGGATTAACTAGCTTGGCAAATGACATCCCCAATGGCCCAAAGCAGGAGCAAGTGTGGGGCGTGGAGTATTCTCTCCGGGTGTGGGTAGAGTTAGAATGTTCCTCTGCGAAGCCATTGAGATTGTCAAATAAAAAGCCAATTTCCTTCCACACTCGACAAATTTCCGGAACAAAATCGAAAACTGTTTGCACAAAACAATTTTTCTCACAGGAGACGGGTCATTTTCCAAATTAATCGATTTTGGCGGCGGATAATTACATATTTTATAGATGCTTTCGTAGCATACTTCGCGCAAATATTTAATTTGCCCAAATTTATCGGTGGGATTTAAAATATCCCACCATTCAGAAAATTCCTTAGCAAATACATTAATCACACGAAGAATCCGAAGAATTATTAGTTGAAATCGTAAAATTTAACTCTCACAACGATTTATAATGATTTAAGAGATTTATTTTGAACGCAATTCGTTCAAATGTTCATACACTCGTACCTACCCAAATCTAAACTCAAATAACTTCAAAAACTTCAAAAAGGAATTTGCAAATCATTCATCCAAAAAACCACAAATTGAATCAAGAAACGGGCGTAGTTTATTTTCCACATTAACAAAAGCAGTCTTCGTATAGACATATCCATACTCCAGACATCAGAGAAAGACTAACATCCATGTGCGAGAAAAGAATCCTGCAGTTCTTTGAACATATTTCCAGAGGGAACTCTGATACTTTGGAGAAAACTATCCCCCTGGGAAGTGTCAAAGGGATAAAGTCGCGTGGACGTCAATTGGCTTGGTCGCTGAATAAGCATAACATTCAGTCAAATTAATACAAAAATCTTGAATAAAAAATATGTAATACATAAGTTTGTAATACTTAAATTTCAAGGGAAATTAAAGGTTTTCTTTCGATAAAACTTACAAAATAATATTTTAGATGTTCGAAGCACCAACTTTGATTAATATTATTGATTAAAAAAACCTTTAAATAAAAAATCACTTAACTGTATTTTTTTGCACCACATTATTGAAATTTTTCATTTAAATCTATTGCTTAAAAATAAAATCATTTTGCAATTTCCAACTTTTTAAATACTGACATCACTATATGTATATAAACATAAAAAAGATATAAATATTAAGAACTTCAGATATTAAGGAATTTGCATTTCCGAGGTTTTAAAAATTTTAAATGGCTAAACTTTTCCAATTGAAAAATCATAGGTTGCCGTTTTTACTTTTAAAATTAAATTTTCTATCATTGTTTTTGATTTTAAGATAAAATATTTCTAAATAGATAAAAAAACACGTTTATCGAAAAGATTTCAGAGAAGTGTAAAGTTTTATTTTGCATCTGAGAGGAACCTATTAAAAATATAATATATAGGTGTATATTCATGAATTAAAAAGAAACTCTTGAAAGATAAGTTTCAAAGTATCTAGGAATAAAACATTTCTATCTTTTGCCGTCATAAAAGTGTATCCAAGATCAGAGTATTGATCAGAAATATTCTCAGTTAATACTTTTTCTGGACGCCTGAATTTCTGAATAGTCTAGATTTTTATTTATTTAAATCTTAAATTACGAAAAATAACAATAAACGGGCATATTGCTACAAGCAATATCTTCCAGCCAACCAAAAAACAGACTGGTTAAATGAATATTTGGTCAAAAATTTGTACGAAACAAAATTTTTTTTTAAATATAAATGAATATACCTAATTAAATTCAAATAACAGATATTTTATAATGGGGAGATAATGCTTGCACATATAAACTTAATAAATGTACATTATGTTATACATCATAAAGGATGATCAATGTGGGTGATCGCGCCACTTGCCCGTTAGCATATGCACGCTTGATTTGCTGGTTCGCGGGATGCGTTATCTTTTATTTGCTTTGCCACAGAACCCTAAATACAATAACTGCAATTACCTACCTTTTCTGGGTTCTAGCATCTTTATTGTTTGGAACTTCTGTCGCAGCAGTCAGGATCAGATCCAATCTTGTGGTCAGAAAGGAGGGGCACTTGATGATTACACAACGCAGTGGATTTAATAGTTATTGATCGCAAAATATGTTATTTGCGATCGCGTTGAGAATATAAAAAGCACATGTACACACGATTAGTTCACTTGTTATTCTGGAGCCGGGACAATATCGGTACCCACGGTAGGCAAATGCAACATCTTAACCAGGGCCCCGTAGGTAACAAATAAATTTAAACGCCCCATCCTAGTGAAAGTGCTATATATATGGGTGTGTACACATAGAGTTAATGTGGCGTAACCAGTAGGATCAGGTAATGAGTATGAAGGGAGACAGGAAGAAGGAACCAAGAAAGCGAAGGAATGAAAAATAACGGGAGGTTAGGGTTCTTAGGATACATGTTTAAGGCGTTTCTTGAAAGTCGCCAGAGAAGGTGCATTTTTTACTCAAAGAGATAGCTTTTACCAAAGTTCGGCACCTTGAACAAAAAAGAATTGCTGAAAAATTAAGTCGTGGAATGAAAAGTGTTCTCTTTTGCGAAGATCGCAGAGATGTATCATGATATATAACAATATTTAATATAATTATGATATAAAAGCCAAAATAATCACAAGGCTTTTTAAAAAACCTCATTTTCCGAAAAATACTTATTTTACTATAATTTTTTTAATATTTTTATTTTAACGATTTTCGTTTCGCTTCGCCGATTCCGAATATAACGCACGCAGGCAAAAAACATTAAAAATGTAATTAATTCGTAAATCAAAATAACAGCTTTTTATAACAATTGGTTTGCGATATGCAAATTTTTTAGACGTTTTTTTAAATCAAATTTCAAAAACACAAAGATTTATGTAGCCAAAATTTGTATGGGAAAACAGCTTTTCGTTTTACATTAAAGCATAATTACTGTGGTCAAAAATTTCAATACATATAAGTAAACATTTGTATTTGACTATTTACCGACATTTCTATGTCCACTGGTTTCGAGATATCTCTTCGTCAGGCCACTAATAACACTAACATGCTAATTCCAATATACATCTTCACCATAGTAGTCGCACAAAAACATAAAATCAACGTGCTGATAGGACATATGCTATTTTAAGCTCAACCTGCACAGAAAAAAAAAGTTTATTGTTTATAATGCTACCACTCGAATGTTTTTGATCTGTAAAGCCATAATCAAATATGTCAATAAAAGTTAGTAAATTTTAATGAATTGTCATGGAACGTTGGTGTTGGCTTCTTATAACATGGGTCCTATCAGCACGTTGGTTTTATTTTTTTGTGCAACTACTATGGTAAAGGTGTTTATAGTGGGATGTGCATGTCAGTGTTCTGCCGAAGAGACGGGTATGTCTCATAACCGGTAGACAAAGAAAAGTCATTATGTGGCGGTGGTATGCTAATATTTACTAACATTTATGATTTTTTTATTTGAATTTCCATAAAGCAGAAAATAGTAGACGGGGAACTATCAGAAAAATTAGGAATAAAACAAAATTACAGATAATGACATTCTCCAGAAATAAATGATAAAAAGAAAATATTTAAACTCATTAAGATTCAAAGAGGAAAATGTAAAGGCATATCATTAGATTTAACGATTTCATTATTATTTGTCTTAGAGGGGAAAATCAGGTCAAAAGAAAACCTTGGGGATGTTTAGTTCAATTGCTGGACCGGTTTAATCCTTTTATGTCTGAATTAATTTCTGAGAATATTAAAAATGTTTTTTACGCGCTAAAGGAATTATCTGAAATCTCTCAGTATCATCAAATTTTATTTATCCTTTACACTTCATAAATTATTTTACGTTCGTTTTTATTAAAACACTAGATTTCTAATTGACCGATAAAATTAATGAAACATGTGTTATTATCATAGAATTAAGAATATTCCAGAAGGAGCGTAGAATCATATTTGAGTCTAATAACTCCCCCACTATGCCTCACTTTCGTGATGTCGCTGCGTAATGTTGCACGATGGGAAAAAATATAATTATAACACAAATGTAAGGTAAAAAAAAGCAATCTATTGATTTCTCTAAAATTTCATTGTGCATGCGGAAATATTTATTGACACAACAGAGTAGATAAGTAAAGGGTAATTTAATAAGAGTAATTGAATTAACAAACTTTAAACTTAAAAAATAAAACAAATTTTATTTTACATAAAACGGATATTTTTTTATCATGTTAAATAATATTTGATGTTTTAAAGATAATGTCGCTCAGTACGCAACTCCTGATTTGAATTCAACTTTGCCGTGTTATGTCATTTAAAAGTGTAGAAATACTGCTAGGATCTTAAAGAAACAGGATGGTATCACATTTTATGTGTAATTAGTAAACGAATGTTTAAGTAGCAAATACATTACTTAAGAATTGAATTACTTTTCCATCTGTCAGATTATCGAAGAAACAAAATGGAAATTTCATTTCATTTTTTTTTTTTTTTTTTGCACCACAACAGGCCAGGAGGCCCAATTACAGTGGTGAATTACACTACAGAACAACCAGGCTTGAGAAAAATCACATTTTAATTTTTGTGTTCTCACCGGGAATCGAACCCGGAACCTTCCGTGCGTGAGTCAAGCGTCTTGACCACTACACCACGGAGGCCGCGTTAGTGTTGCCAGGGTAGGAGTTTTTTTACCCTGCTTAGCTCATCTAATAAGAGAAATAATGAAAATTGGACCTCAGATTAAACAACTCTGTGGTGGAAATTTGATCGACATTATATTCAAAACATCAAATATTATTTAACATTATATAAAAATATTAGTTTTATGTCAAATAAAAATTATTTTATATTTTAAGTTTAAAGTTCATTAATTAAATTACTCTTATTTATTTATACTTATCTACTCTGTTGTGTCAATCAATATTTCAGCGTGCACAATAAAATTGAAGAGAAACTGACAGATTGCTTTTTTTTCCCTTACATTTGTGTTATGATTATTTTTTTCCCATCGTGCAACATTACGCGGCGACATCACGAATGCGCGCGGCGAAAGTGGGGCATAGTGGGGGGATTATTGGACACAGTGCGATGTATTCAAATATGATTCTACGCTCCTTCTGGACTATTCATAATTCTGTGGTTTAAGTTATATATATTTTTTTTTTAAAATAATACACTCGTACGCATGCTTCTACTTTCCTGTATTTCAACTCAACACAGGGCTTTTTGAGTCGTGGAGTTTGGGGAACTTTACTACTTTATGTCATTTGTAAATAAAATAAATATGTTGTAAAAATTCACATTAGTTTTTACAATGAAATTAGAGTAATTTTAATGAAATATATTTCAAGCTCTTAAAATAATTTATAAGGACGACGGGAATAAATAAGTTCAGTGTTTTGTCAATACGAGAAGACTATCAAACTAACCCATAAAAACAATAATTTATGTTTCGTATTATCATCACTTCTTGTTGGCTTCCCGAAAACTGGAAATCTATCACAACACTCTTTCATTTAATAAGTAGAACCAATGGCATCATTCCATTTTTTATTATTTTTTACATTGAGAGAAAATTTGCCGTAAAATTGAATGCTTTAATTTTTACCGCGTGTAAAAACCATTTTTCATATCCAATTTCCCGTAGCACTGAACTTGCTTATTCGATCCAAAATTTAAAAAAAACAGGAAAAATTCAGCTTTTAAACTAAAGAATGGACCAACTACCTACATTAACAGAAAAAAAAAATTAGAGATACCAGTAATTAAAAAATAAACTGGCCACTTTTTAATTTCGGTAGATTCAAGAGTAAAAAAAATATAAATTTCGTGAAACAACTAACAAAAACAATATATATATTTATATTTTTTAATGATAACTATATTGGTAATCACATTCAAAGCCTCTCGCATTCTCGGCCACAGATTATTTATATATTTACTACAGATTTAAAAAAAATGTGTTTTCGATACGAATTATTAGTGCATACAACACGAAAACATTAAGTTGATGATAAAAATATTTTTTCATCATCATCATTCCCTTTCCGCACCTAATGGTGCATAGAGCACTGGATTGGTACACCAATCGCCGCATATCCCGATCAATTTTGCTACATAAAAGTAAGGTGATCAGTCTTACGATTCAGGTACCAGTCCCGGGACTATGAAATATTTTTGTGTGAAACACCCTTTTAAATAAATATTCCATATAAAGCATGTCGGGAATCAAACCCGAGACCTCTTGCATGGTAGGCAAACGCGCTGACCATTACACCACGATGCCGACTATAACGAATACAAAAATATTTTTTAGTAGAGATATAACTAATGCTGTAATATTTTTATAGATAGCGTTATAATAGCAAATGGTACCAACGTCAAATCGTTAGCAATGAAATTGTTAGACCTATAAATACCATAATTACAGATATAAAATAAATGTTTCCAAATTAAATATAATCTTTACGACAGTTCTCAAAGCTAAACTTTAGTCCCAGTTACTTGATGACGGTAGTTAAATAAACGAACTATTAATTGTGAAAGTAATACTTTAATATATTTCCTAGTGATTATTGGCATACTATGAAACTTCTGAATTTATTTAATTTGCGAACCACCAATTTAAAATTTGTTTGATTCGGCACATGGTTGTAACTTGATTTTCCTCATGGCATCCTCATTGTAAAACCCTAATCCCCATCTGATGATGGACAGGGCACTGCATTGGGAAAGTACATCCAGTAGTCATGATTGACTTACCGAAAGTTTGTGACCAGTCTTGCGCTTTAGGTGCTAGTCTACATAATTCTCAAACATCGTTTAACACATATTGTACAACTAAATTTTAGCTGCAGTGTTCTTCTACCGTACCTAAAGTTAATTATTAGCTTTAGAGCTTTATTGAATCAATTAAGATTCAAATATAACCCTGTTATATTTTTGAGTTGTCAAGTCAAAATATAAACTTACTTATTTTTGAGTAGGAAAAATATTTTTATGTAACAATATGGACTCCTTACAACAACTGTCACCGAAATTCTCTGGAAAGAGTCCAAAAAAAATCTTAAGGTTTAAAAATTCAAAAACTTAATCAGTCATTAATTTTCAAATTACTATTTTTTTAACTTAAACCTTTAAATTTGTTTAAACTTAACGATAGAAGAAAAATTATAGACTTTTTAAATTTATTCAAAATTGTAAATTCAATATGTGATTGTCCTGAACTGTTATTTCTAATATCATCAACTTCAGGGTGCCTGGAAGAATGACTAGGCGGTAAATATTTACTATTGATGAAAATAATAATTTTAAAATAAAATAAAATAAAATAAAATAAAATAAAATAAAATAAAATAAAATAAAATAAAATAAAATAAAATAAAATAAAATAAAATAAAATAAAATAAAATAAAATAAAATAAAATAAAATAAAATAAAATAAAATAAAATAAAATAAAATAAAATAAAATAAAATAAAATAAAATAAATAATATATGATTAGATACATTTCAAACATATTTAAATGAACATCTTTCAATTATACATCCCACACATAATTTATCATCAGAGTTAGAGAAGAAAGAGGCTTTTTGTGTTCTAGAACCCAGAGATTTATGAGGTGAAAATATACCTAGAAAATAGCTGTTAAATTTATTGCTGACACTCTGACAGAAAGCTTTTCCCCAATGAAGATACTTAACACTTGAATTTACTGAATAAAATATTGTAGCATTCAATTTATTTTGGCAATGGGCTCGAGAACGGGATTATATAAATAAAACGTCACATAAGCGTTATAATGTTAATCTAACATGCAAGTGAACAAACACATTTGATATTTTAAATAAACTAAATTAATAATATGTTTTTAAACGTGTTCACTGTGATTTTCCATCAAAATTAACTTTGAAAAAATACAGCGTTTTAAATATTAATACGGCAACTTTTTAAGGCGATGTGCCTAATTTAAACACAACAGAATTTCAATACATAAAACTTAACTCTGTATTTGAAATTTAAAAAGTTGAATACATAATTATAAACATAAACAATATAACACATTGCGTATTGGTTGGATGTTAATTCTTACAAGTGTAGGTTTGTTGATACTATAAAAAAAAAAATGCCGAAATCTTGTTTGCCATGACATTTATTAAAAAACTTTTTTTTTTTTTTGAATATATATTTGGACCCCTGTATTTCATAGGCTTACGTGTCATGTACAAGGCTAAGGTACTTGGAAAAAATCTTTTTTGTTTGTCTTGGAAATGGGATGTTCGATCACTAATTTTGGTTTATTACCTTTATGAGTCCAATCATCATTGTTGCAAAGTTCAAGAACAATGGTGCGTGATAACTACTTTTAACTACAGTGTGGATATCTGTTAAAGATATTCCATCTTTCCTGCGTTCTGCTTCAAGATTATGGCGTTTTAAACTAAAAAATGGGCACTGAAATAACAGATGTTCGATACTCTGTGAAGAAATATCATCGCATGGACAATAGTCATCGTTCCTTAATTTAAACTTCTATACATAACTTCTCATAGCTCTGTTTCAAGTGAAAATTTGGGTCGTTTTGAAAGTACTTTGGTGAAAAACATTTTGGTGATTTTACCTGTAGAAGAAGCGCGGTAATGATCTTCCCAACGTTTCTGCGTATTTTGTAAAAAAAAAAAAAAACTGTATGATTACGAACACACGCAAGGGTCAGGGTTCGATTCGCAGGTATTGCAAGTATTGCAGGTATTCTGTGATGAGCTTCATGGTCTGTTTTGGTGCAAAAAATCTGAGATATCTCATAAACTTAAAATAGAGATAGATAATATTTAGAGAAGAGAATAAGTCTAGGCATTTAGGTACAGGGCTTATGACCCGTCATTGAAGAAATTTGAATGTCCAAACATAGGCAAAATGGTAAATTTAACACAGTGTGCAAATTAACCATAACTAATGTATTGAATGAAAATCATACTTCGACGTAAATATATCTTTATATATATAATTCTTCTGGACGTGTATGTCAGTGAACTTCTTCTAAACGGCTGGACCGATTTCGATGTTTTTTTTTGTGTTTGAGTGAATGCCTGAATGGTTTAGATTTACAATTAGACCCGGTAGGTGGAAATTTTAATATCGAAAATACCGTTTGCTGAACGTAGTAATAGCAGGCAAGCCAAAGGGCAGTACATCGTATGTCGGGTCTGGCAGTTTAATAAATATATTTGTTTTCCAAATTAGATTCCTTTATAATATATCTTATGATACATTTAGTATATTGTTAAAATTAAAAGTTTGAAATTAATTATAGTCTAGTATTGAGTATTTTTTATAGAAAAACTGTATTATTAAGTATATGACTAGATTTCAGTAAAAAAATAATGTACGTAGTATGCTTATACAACTTTAGTCAATATTCCGAAGCAATGTTTTGAAGTAATATGAAATTGTAAAACTTATTGCTATAAATTTCATAATTGTATAAAAGCAGTGAGGAAGTTCAGTGCTACGGAAAATTGGATATAAAATATTAAAATAAGTATTTGCGTTCTTATGATTTACCCAAATATTTCAATTTTGGAGCCATTTTTAAAGAATTGTAAATAACGCACAATTAGAAAAGGGAAATCAAGTTGGGGTAAAATAGAGTTCGAACCTCGGACCTCTAATCCATAAGTCCGCAATACGGATTCAAGGGACTACATTTTTTTTATTTTTATTAATTTATTTATACAAATACATACATACTACAACAAATACAATAATAACGTATCCCAAACTTTATGAGGCTGAGGGCCCTATGTTGAGTTGAGATACAACATAATAGAAAGTGGAAGCACGTACATAATGAAATGAAATAATAGCAAAAATAAAAATTAAATTTCATTACAAAAATAAAAATTAAATTTCATTACAAAAACATACATATATTTCAAAGGGCATCTGGACAACATGATTGATTGTGTATAAATCTATGCAATATTTCGCAGCAGTCTCTTGCAATGGTCTCTTCCCTTAGACAAAATCCAGACTTGTATACTCACTTACCCTCTCATTCCAATTCATGTAATATTTTCTTACACGCGGTAAAAATTAGAACATTTAATTCATTAAAATTAGAGTATTAAACGAAAATCCATTGAAAATGTAGGAAACGAGTAAACAAAACGAATGAATCGAAACGAGATTATGCTCTTGGTTTCATATTTTAGTTACCATCGACCAATACTTCACTAGTTAGCCATTTTTACTAATGATTTTGATGTATTATAAATGTTATGTATTAGGTAATTTTCTTTCCTTCATTTCAATTTTCATTCCGACAAACAAAACAAAAGGTTCTCTCAATAAAGAGAGTAACACATCAAATTTCGCATTCACGAAATTAATATCCGACGCCGACGGGAGTATCAAGAATACTCCTAGTATTTAAAAAAAAAAAAAAAAATATTTAACGCCTCCCCTAGCAGTAGTCCACGCCTCCTAAATTGTAAACACTAGAACATACTTTAAATTTCTTTCAGCAAAAATGTTTTTCAGTTACATTTAATGAACCAACGGGGCGCGCTTTCAAATGCAAAGCTTAATTAAGATAAAATATTACATTTACACCAAAACATTACCCAGACTACCAAGATAAATGAAAAAGCAACACTCTCATCATAAAGTAAAATAAAATATAATATATTATTTGTAAAGGACATAATTAATTTATCTCCTGAGACTTGAAACACTCCATCCTAAAGAAAAAATCTTCCCCGAGAATGCATAGAATTTTTTTCTTTATCAATTACTACCTTTCCGTCCCATTCATACATACATACATATAAGTAATAAAATGTTTTGAGTTTGTCAAAATTTTTGTAAACAAGGATTGGATTCAACCCTTTATCCCTGTTGTAATTTGTTAATCTTAATGACTCCAGAGGGGGTGAAATCCAGTCTTTTGTCTCCAAACATTTAAACCAGAAAAAACAAAAGTCAAAAAACCAGACAGCATAGATAAACCAGACAGCATAGATGCACCAGCCACCGTATTCACCGGACTTGGCCCCCTGTGATTTTTTCCTTTTCCTAAACATGAAGAGGACTATGAAAGAACGACGTAAAGATTCACCACCAAAGAGAAGATAAAGATCGAATCGATTACCTGAAGATTAAAAAGTATATTCCAGAAATGTTTCGAGAGTAAGGAAGTTCAGTTCTACGAAAAATTTGAAAAAAAAAAAAAAACATTTAGTCAAGTAGTAGTTCAGTAAAATCAACAGATGGAAGAGTTGAGGAAATGTGGATGTTCAAACATGAGCATAATGGTGAATGTTACACAGTGTGTAAAATGGCCACTTAGACCAGCCAATGACAGGTCATAAGCCCTGTAAATGCCTAGACTTCCATATTCCCCTCTAAAAATGTTTTCCCTCTTTGTTGAAATAAATTAAAAAATGAATAACTCTCTAGGGAAGAAATCCAGTCAGTCTGCAAGCATTTGGACATACTCAAACATTGTTGGGTTTTTCATCTTTCTTATCCGAAATATAGAAGATTCCTTGTAGACAGTACACTTATTCAGTTATACGATATCAATAAATATGTAAGTTCATTTTATGTTTTGTACCTTCTACAATATTTTTGAGTAACTGTTTTTTCTTGTTCCTTAAATTTATATAATTTAATTATTTATTCGTTTTGCGTACTGCCAGGGTTTTCGAAAATACCCGCATTCTGAGAACTCTTTACAACTCCTTGGTGCGAAGTAGACTCGAGAGTGGTTTGATGATTTGGGGACCACATGAACTGAAGTACTCTCTTATGATAGAGAAAATTCAAAAGATGTTCCTGAGATATTTCTAGATGAGAGAGTGCGGGTATTATCCTTGGTTCTACCCGACCGAGTTTCTCCGGGGTGTGCCTGGCTACAGCAGTTTAGAGACTTAAAGGAATGTGTTTTTGACTACACATTTTTATCGATTGTTGCTCGGTATGGTCGATAATTTTAAGATAATGATGAGTATTGGTTTGTATGTGCCTGATAATTACCTAAGACAGCAGCAGCATGGATTGTTTCATATTCATATATACAGGACGAACCTGCCGATGGTAATGTCTGTTGGAAGAGCTATCGCTATGCTGAACAATATCGCTCTGGATGTTGATCTGTTCCATGTATTCGAAGGGGTTTTCCGGAGCAGGATTCTCCTATTACTTTGACAAGGGTCTCTTTATTAAATGTATTTTTTTTTTTACAATATGTACGTCATTGTCACTTTGTAATGTCCCGACACACCATACTTTTTCATATATCGAATTACAATACGAATGCAGCAACAAATTCACCCATAAATCACTCGCACACACACATATTCACCCTCCCACCCACCCTAACATGCACACACACACACACTCACCCTCATACATCCCTCTCTCACTCACACACACACACACAACCTGTTTTGAAAGTTTTGAAAATTAGGCTCTATTAGGAATATAACTAAAATGTCATTTTATACCTAAGTATATTTCTCTCTAACTGTTGTTTTGATATATTTGTTGTGTTGTATTCTGTTGCCTTCATAAAATATATAAAATAAAAATAAAATTTTTCAATTAAAACTTATTTATTTATATATTTCACAGTTTTAAAATGTACAGGGTTTTTTGTTTTAGGTCCCGACTAGTTGGAAAATCCCTGTGTTTAGGAAGGACCTTCTTTTTTACATACGTTTTTTTTTATTTCATTAAATGATGCTTAATAAATTCAAAGAATAATAATATCATTAGAAAAAATCAATATAAATATAAATTAGAAAACATGCAGGTAATAATAATAAAAATTGAATCATAAAAATAAATTAGAAAATATGCCATTAATAGTAAAGAAATAAGACATAATTATTATAAATAAGAAAACATACCGATTATAATAAAAAATTTAAATAAACTAATTGAATTGAATGGATGAAAAAAACTACTTCGGGTAAGCTTTTTCGGTAGGCAATAAATTACAAAGCATTATTTAGAATAAATATGTTTATTTATTATTTATTATTCGAATCAAATAGTGAAGATATGGAGTACAACAGAAATGCATTATATTACGGTACAATGCAAACTAATGTGGTGCCGAATATAACAACCACTGTTCGCTGTTCGTGACATATCAAGCGGCATACAGACGGCACCTTTCTAACCACTTCGTCTACCCTAGGTAACTTGCCTTTAATTTGTGTAAATAGGTAATTGTCTAATTATAGTTGAATATCGTAAAATTATGTTTGTTTGTCCATTATTTGATTAAATATTATGAATATTTACACGGCTTTGGTATAAGAAGCGCCACTAACTTGCAACTTATTCATACATTTTTTGAATATCTAATATAAATATAAAATATGTAAACCGAGATATATTTTTTGTTGTAATAGAAAATTATTTAATTTGTTTTTTTCATTTATTTATTTAATTCAATATATAATACAAATACGTAGTTAACAATTTTTTTTCTACAATAGGTACATTCAATAACATTTCCTTTTTCATTATGGATGTAGCCACTCCACTAACCCACAGACACGTTCCGGAGTGTCAGTGTATTTTTTTTTTTTACAAAATAGTACGTACTTTCACATCAATAGTCAAGTCACATCAAAATATTATAGGTGCGAAAATTCAAAAGAAATATGAAAAAAAAATTAAAACGTACCTACATAAATAAAATAAGAAAGGACTGTCATGAAATTAATATTATATTCTGATATATAAAACATATTCCTCAGCTTTCCGTTTAGTCTTTTTAATAATCCATTTATAGACTAGAGTTTTGAAAACATTGTTTTTCATTAAAATACGACGATTTAACCCCTTAGGTGCTACAGGCGAGATATCACGAACATTTGCATGTAAAATATCTAGAACATGTTTTAGGGGAAGAGGTGGGAAGGGGAAAGGGGAGGTTGCCGATTATTAAACCCAACTCGGATGTACGAGTATCTGCAAACAGTAAATATTGAAATGTGAGGCTGTTTAATTGTAATCAACAAAGTTATCATAAATTGAGATGAGTCGTAATCGTAACAAATGCTATCCTTTAAAATATCTTTCAAATGATAATAAACTTATAATTCTCAAGGGGTGGGAAAAGTAACCCCATTCTCAAAATTTATTTCAACCAAAAGAGAAAAAAAATTGAGATGGGAATATAGGAGTCTAGGCATTTAAAGAGCTTATGACCTGTCATTAGCTGGTTTAAGTGGCCACTTTACTTAGATGAATGTGTGAGAAATCAATGTATGACAGGATTCCGAATGATGAAATCAGGCGAAAGTGTAAATCTGAGTCAGGTATAATTGGTAAGATTAAGAGAGGGTCTCTGAGATGGTTTGGTCATGTTGAACGAATAGATGACCAAAGAATGGTAAAATAGGTGTATATGGCAAAAATGAACGGCAACGTCAGACGGGGACGACCAAGGAAGACGAGACATGATCAGACAAACCAAGTAATATCAAAAGCAGACATAACCGAAGGACATGTGTGAGAAGATGTATATATATATTTTTTATTAATTTTTCACATACATGGAGGTTATATAAAACATGAGTATATAAACAACATAAAATTTAAAAAATACAATATAAAACAATAAAAGATAGAACAGTGTTTAAAAGTTAAGTTGGTATAAAAAAGAAAATGAGCATATAAATAACATTAATTTTAAAAAATACAATACAAAGAAATTAAAGATAGGATCAGTGTTAAGAAGTATAGTTGGTAAAAAATAAAAATAAAAAAATGAGTATATAAACAACATAAATTTAAAAAAATACAATATAAATAAATAAAATAAAGAACTGTGTTTAGAAGTTTAGTTGGTTTAAAAAAAAAAAATAACAAAAATATTTTTTTAAAAATAAGCTTAAGAAATGCAGTTAAAGGTTTAAAGCAGCTAGGTACATAATGTTATAAAATACAGTATAAACATAATTAATTTCTATTTGATATGGAACATATGCATTGATATTTAAAATTTACAAGACTCACGTTAAAGACATCGATGTTGTTAGCATATTGGTTGAATGTGGAAGAAGCTTGAAATGTATTCCAGGATAGACGTGTGAGGCGGTCCATTTTTTCTGCCTACCCCTACGGGGAAATGGAGTGATAGTAGAAGTAGAAGTTCACATTTTTCAATCACTAACAATATTCATCAACTTAAAGTTTTTATAGAGTAGAGTTACGAACAATGTCCGCTGAATTCCGACACATTTTGCAACAACTGTCAGTTAGATTTCTCCGCCGCTTACTTTTACTAAGAGCAAGTTCCTTAATATTAAATTTGTCTTTGTTAAGGATTTAGGATGTTTTCTCGCAAAACTTTGACGGATTTGACGGGTCACACCATGAAACGTCGCTGTGTTTGACGTGTGTCAAGATGTAATATCGCCCATTTTGACGTACGTCGCCGTGCAAAGTTGACAAAAAAAACTTATGAAAACTCAAAAAAGATCATAACTCAATTTCCGATAAACGAAATTATTTATTAGTTTATACATACATTTTTACAAAAATGGCACAAAAAACACTCTGGCAAATTTTGCTTGTACTAGGAGTAGGCTTAGTATATGAAGGGTCGGCAAGCCAGAAATATTAGTATGCCTAATGTTGCAACCGGTTCTTATATGGGCAAATGCCTGTTCTAAGAAAACGATTTGTTGTGGCAAATATGGTTTTCGAATATGTTTCCAATAAATAAAAATAATATTGAAGAAACAGAAAAACAGTTATAGCCCAAAAGAGAAGAAAAAAACAGGACAGTTTAAGTTGAATGTATAAATAAAATTAAATATTTAAATATATAGACATACACACAGTAGCGTGCCTAGGGTTTACGAGTAAGGCAAGCCCATATTTATATTTTTAAATTCACATGTGGTGTAATTTTCTGACAGCCTCATAGTATAGTGGCCAGCGCATTTACCTACCATGTGAAAGGTCTCGGGTTCGAATCCCGACATGGTTGATATGAAATATTTATTTAAAAAGGTGTTTTTACACTAGAATGTGTCATAGTCCCTGGACTGGTACTTGAAGCGTAAGACTGATAATCTTACCTTTATGTAGCAAAAATGATCAAGATACACTGCGATTGCAGTACTCTATGCACCATTAGGTGCGGAAAAGGATTGATGATGAATTAATTTGTGTGAAAACATGATGTGAGCTTTCTTCACTACAGTTGTACAGTCTACAAAGCATCCAAAAGGCATATTATGACGAATAACAATATATTTTTTTTAATATGCATAGGATAATCTTTCTGAGGTCGTTTAAATAAACGAAATAAAGAAAACACAATATTATTTTATAAAAAGGAATTCCTCAGATATCAACCATTACCAATAAGTAACATCAATATAATATAGCGTGCGTAGAGTTGAATAATAGTCATCGGAACCCAAAGATAAATAAATATAAATTATAATTGATATAGGAAAAGGAAAGTAGATAGGCAAATAAAAAAGAAACGTCGGCCATCTCCGAATTCATTTTATATATGACGTTTGCACAAAATTAAGTAAATTATCGTAAATTTTAACCCGTACGGGTCTTTATACAATTAAGATAAAAAAAACCGTTTAAAATTATCAAATTTCGTAAAAAAAGGCATAATAAACTATTGTAAAGTTTGTTCGATACGAAATACGAGAGGCGCTCTCTGCCAACTTTACCCTAAAGAAGCTGGGTTCAGATTCCCATATAAAACTCAACATATACAGACAAACATTTGTTAAGTTTACTGTTTGCATCACATGCGAGTTGCACCGTGAAATAAGCCCCATAAGAAGCCCACGTGCGTGAGCAAGATAAGAAGACATTGTCGTTCGCGCACACAGATTTCATGCGGTTCGGATCTCGGGATGCGAACAGTACCAACGTCGAATAGATCTCTATTTCTCATGCGGCGCGAAATTTAAACAACGAAATAAATTATTTTTAAGCGTTTGGTTCAGATTTGGTAATTTTGAAATATAATTAATAGGCAAGCCCGGCTTATGGGCTTCTATAGAAATACCGCCACTGCATACACACATACATACTACATATACACATACATACATAATAAATCAGTGTGTCTTATATTATCTCTCTATGGTCACGAAACGTCGTTCGTTCATAGTCTTCTTTATCTTACGGGAAAAAAACGGAAAAAAGTAGCAGGCGCCGAGTCCGGTGAACATGGCGACATCAATGCTGTCGGATTTTTTTCAAAAAAACAAGCCGCGAGGTTGACGCGGACGTCTGTCATTTTTGCTTTGGACTAATTTTGAAAATAAGCTGATCTCAACCAAAACGCGTCTCACTATTTTATCTGTCAAAAACCTAAAAGTGTTTGAATTACCCAAATTGACAAATTAATTGTAATCATGTTTCAATTTAGGAAACAAAAAGTATCTTACAATTTATAATTACCATTCTCTTTCCGCAATAAATGGGGTATAATGCACAGCATTGGTAAGCCAATCGCAACGTATCCTGATCGGTTTTGTTACGTGAAGGTAAGAAGAGTCTTACGCTTGGGACTATAAAATAGTATAATATAAAAACATATTTTCAAATAAATGTTTTATGTCAACCATATAGGGAATCGAACCCGAGACTTCTTGGATGGTAGGCAAACGCGCTGACCATTACATTACGAGGCCGATTTATGTATAAGTCAAAAAATAAAAATAAAAACATCGACGGTATGTTTTTTAACATTTTAACCAGTGACATTTTAACATATTTTTTTGAAATTTTCCCGTTTTAAGATTTTTTGTTCTAAGTTCATTATTTATAATTTACGAGATTTGGGTTTAATACTTGACATTATTATTTTTTTAAAATTCATATTGAACATGTTTTATATGAATCTTGAAAACTCC
This sequence comes from Micrasema longulum, assembly GCF_059751315.1. NCBI lineage: Eukaryota > Metazoa > Arthropoda > Insecta > Trichoptera > Brachycentridae > Micrasema > Micrasema longulum. Next base: position 22,856 of record NW_028278721.1, on the reverse strand, counting down.
TTGGATTTTAAAAATAAATCTCTCTTCTGTTCCCTAGTTCGCCCGCACCTAAAAGATTCCTCTGTTATCTGGTCTCCATATTATGATGTTCACAAAAAAAATATTGAATCAGTTCAACATCGACATCATTTTTAAGAAAGATAGGCTGGAGATGAGGCTTATCCAGAGACCAATATACGTATAATGAGTTATAAACTAGCTTAAATACATTTTCTCTTCAAAACCGTCCAAATAAATAGGATCTTCTAGTCCTATTTAAAATTCTAAACTCACTCTTTGATACGCCTGAACTATTGAGCTCAATAAAATTAAATATCCCAAATAGAAACCTCAGACAAAACTTACTCTTTCATACCGATAAGCATAAACTAACAATGGTTTTCATTCCCCTATGCCCAGAATTTTTAGGTCTGCCAAGAAACATACCAGTCTTGATTTCTTTGATAACAAGTTGTCTTCTTTCAAACGATTACTGAATCAAATTCAATCATAAACACATCTCTCCCGCTTCCACTCCCACCAAGTCTACTATATAGGTACCATTGTGTCTTTCTACTTTCCTTTTAATAATTGTCTGTGTATAAATATGTCCGTAAAAATGCCCATTGAGCGTATATATAAATAAATAAATTTATTAGTCAGTAAAAACAATGTTACATAATGATAAATGTATAAATAAATAACAATTATTTTTGCCACACGTATTCTGTGTTATTATATACCACCTAGCATAAGGCTTATTTAACATAAAGCAAATGAAATATTTTAAAACGCGTTAGTGTTTTTGAAACCCGAAGCATGAAAAAAACTTTGACATTAAGTATATTAACATATTTTAAAAGCGTCATATTACGTTTCACAACTCATTAACACTTTTAGTTCTGGAAGTTTGTGGACTATTTTAATATTATTTTTTATAACTAAAGCGAATTTTGCTGTTATTTCATAATCCTTGACAGAATTTCATTGTTATCAAGGAAAAACTATTATTTTTCAACAAGTTATAAATGAAAATACTAGTACGCTTCCCCCTTCAACTCGTTTATTCAACCAATTAGAGTTTTCCCCATCTAATGGGCACCAGTCTGAATGTGGTTTTTAGAGGGCCAAAACGGGAATTGGTCAAATAAACTAAGTGTAAGTACCCTTTGAATTTATAACTTGTTTAAAAAATAAGATGTTACCTAATATAACCTTTTTCTTGCTGAATGCGTATGTATATTTATTTAAAACTTCAAATACAAATAATAGGTACTTTGGGGGACTTATTGCTAAAAGCAAAATCTTCTAGCCACACAAAAAACAGACTGTTCAAAAAATGTAAAATAAAATGGATTATCTCATTCACCAAACCAATATTGAACCAACTGTTCCACAAATGTACAACTTATCTTATGTTTTAGTTCTTTTATTGTGCGTTTTTTACTATTTTTTTATTTTCTTTTATTCAGGAAACATACAGTACAGTTACATAGTTTTATATTTTACACAGTAAGACTTAACTCTAATGGACCGGTGAAGTTTCCATATTATATAATAATTATATGTAAGGTTATCAATAAAAGTACAAAAGAGTTTTGTAATATAAATGGTATGGATGTACATAAATTAATTAAAATCATAAATACTTTTTTTTTTTAACTCTCTGAACATTTTGTTGATTATCTCTGTTTATTAAGTCTTCTTTGTTTATTCTCAAATGAAAAAATATTTAAAAAAAAAAGTATATTGTTAAGTGTCCTCGGCACGGGTAACCTCAGTGAGGTCACATTATTTTTATTATTAATCATAGTTTATAATGGAAAAAACTATGAATACAAAAAGAAGAGTCGGTCAAAAATTTGCACCAAAAACCTAAATAATTAAAAATAACAGTTGTTTTTTAATTGGGAGATAAGGCTTGCACATATTACCTTAAAAAAGTACATTATGCCATACATTTTAAAGGATGAGGAATGTGGAATTTGATACTGAGTATGGAAGGAGAGATAAACAGGAACCTAGGAAGGAAAAGGGATAAAAATAAATATTTTTAAAAAAACATCAAAATACAGGGAGTTCCGGATTCTGAAGATATAAAGTAATGTTTTAGGCGTTTCTTGAAGGTGGCTAAAGAATATAGATTTTTTATAAGAAGAGGCAGCCCATTGTAAGCACATTGTAAGTACATTTATTTTGTGTACAAAAATAAGGTACTTGGTTTACGTTAGGTAAAGCTTAGAGTAATATTGCGCTACAGCCGTAGAGACACCAATTTGCTCAATTGCATAAAACAAAAGCGTTGAACATTTTCGGTTCAATTTACGGTTAAACAACATACTTGAAATGGACAATTTGTTTCTTTTTTGGGTGATACCGTTTCTGTTAGATTTGTTCCGAAGTTTCGGCTTCCATTGCAGGAGCCATCTTCAGGGTAAACTGAAAGTTTTGTAGAAAAAAAAGTATGTGTTAAAGTTCTAGTAATTTGTACCATGTCGCAGTCGGCAGTAGGCACATTCCTATTTATTTTTGTATTATGTAGTGCTGGGAACCATGTTAAGTTAATTTCAGCCCGTCGTCTTTGTTTATATTATTTGGGTGTCTGTGTACTTCAATTGCCTCTTTTATTATTCGTGCACTGTAATTACTGGGTTTTTGCAAAAATTTCGGTTCAAAGGCGAAAAAATGTTCCGCTATTGCAGATTTGTCAGGATGCCCAAGTTTACACGCTCTTTTGTGTTCGTCAATCCCTTTCTTTACTGTGCGCCCTGTTTGTCCTACGTACACTTTATCACATCCTTGGCAACTTAGTTTATAAACAGCTTTAAATCCAACAGACACGGTATCACACAAATTTATAAGAGTGACCGTGAAAACCTTCGCACCTATTTGTAATGGACAGTTTCATCGCTGCGCCTACGATTCTCGTTGTTTTTCTCTAAACCATAGATAACTTCGTGATTGGTAATTTTAGAATGATTTTTGTCCGTCCGATTGGCTTTACAGCGGTGGCGCCTTATTACTCAGAAGGTAACTACAAGTCGTTAAAAAAAAAATTAAACTAAGATTTTTCTATTTCAATTTAATTTTCCAAACACCACTTTTCAATTTGTGGTAAAACTGAAGCCTTAATAAATACTCGTACAAATAAGGTTCAGTACGAAAATATTAACAACGGTCGATAAAATATATTATAATTCCATATGTATTCACTTACCCGCATCTAATATTTCATATAATAAATAAACTTTATTAATTACCTAACTCCACAAAAAACGGTTGATATATAAAAGCAAAATAATTATGTCGATTTGAATCGGGGTATAGTTTCGTGGCTAGTGCTGCGGATTCACGAATCAGAGATCAGAGGTTCGAACCCCACTCCACCCCAAATTGATTCCCATTTTCGATAGCGAGTTATTTACAACTTGTAGATCATTTCCCTATTCACACTCATTGGTGCATCGGGCACTGACTTTTTCCTACAATTATAGCGTATCTTGATCATTTTTGTTATACAGGAGCTGTGTTTAGTCTTACGCCAGTTTAGAAAAAAATAAATATTGGAGTGTAGAACCACCTTTAAAATCAATACTTTACACCCACCTTGCTAAGAATCGAAACTATGACCTCAAGTTTGGTAGGCAAATGTGCCAACCACTATATTTAATTTCGTCTGTTTCCGGGCGGATAAAGAAAACAGTCAAGCCCTGGACAAACTTTCGGAAAATAAATCTAGATACATTTAAATATTGCGATGAAAACCAACTATTTGAAACAATATTTCACGTTGGTCTTACTAGAAATTTAACTTGGAATTTTATGCATGGCAGATAAATCTGACTTTAACAACTAGAGATGGTCGCTTTGGTTATTTAAAAGGAGTAGCGGTGGCAGTTACCGTTTCACAAATTGAACTGTTTTGTGAAAAAGTTTCCAAAATAACAGTTTAGAGTAGCGTGGTTACAAAATGTGGTATCAGCAGTTACTAAAACAGTTTTACAAAAAAGAATTAATCTGTGACCTGTAACGAAAAATGAGTCAGGATATGTGAAACAGTTTTTAAAAAAACAGTTTAAAGCAGTGTGGATAAATCCGTGGTTTCCTCCCTCCCTCAGGATTCGCATTTTTTGAGTCGCTGTCATGATCATGAAATAAAAATCTACTAACCTGAGAGGGGGTTGCGAGATTATCTGAGATTTCGTTTATAATATTCTGACTTGTTTTTCTTTACAGTGACAGTTTAATTTTTTGGAAAACTCTTTCATCTATTATGATAATTATTTTATTTTTTAAATTTAAATTTAAATTTTATTGATAAACCCTTACGGGTTACATACATTTAACACCATATTTTCACTTTTAAAATTCACATTCTACTGTTAATAATAATATTTTTAACATCTTTTGTAAAGGTTGTCTGAGTCTTTTGTTTAGTTTTGACTGGTAGTTTATTGTATAATTTCAGTCCGTGGTTTATAAGTCTCGATTGTCTTTTTCTTGTTTTAAAAGATTGTATGTGATATTTTTCTGATATTCTCGTATTTTGTTCATGTTTACTACAGTTTTTTTCAAGTTTTAATTCTTCGTCTTAATTGAGATCGAGTTGTGGTCCCGTGGCTAGTGTTTCGGACTCATTCCTCAAAGGTACTTGGTTTGAATTTCACTCTACCCCAACTTGATTCCCATTTTGTAATTGTGAGTTATTTACAACTCGTTGAAAGTGCTCCACAAATTTAAGTATTTGGGTAATAATTTTTTTAAAACTACTTCTAATATCTCAACTCAATGCGAAAAAATATGTTAATGTTATTAATGAAAAGACCCTGTTGGACATCATTTAAACTGTATTTTTTTTTAATGTTTTATTTTTGAAAAAAACATATTACGTGGTGGGTACTGAATGTGTTAATGGACCCTCTCACATTTGCAGTAATTTCCCTACGAGACCACTGCAAGTGTCGCTCCGTGGCGCCACTTTTTGCCACTCGTCGTATTCTTTCATAATGCAACTGCACTTCCCTTTATATTCCGCACCCAACTCCCCCACACACCCCATCACTGTTACCACTACCACTTCCAGTCGACAGCATGGCAAAATGAATAATAGACATCTTTGCAAACTGTTTTACCAAAAAAGCGAAGAAATTTTTTTAAATTTCGAAAGATTATTTTCATTGTAATAAAACATTTTTATATCATTGATTGTCATATTAAAATGTATTATTTATTTACTTTGTTTATAGAACCAAATTGCCAATTTTGTTTTGAGATATACTTGTAGAATCAAAGAGTGTGGATTGTGGTCTCGCTGCTATGCTGATGATCCGCAGAGTTAGGTTTTTTTAAAAACCTGGTGAAAGCCACGTGGTTGAACTTAATTGATGGGTGAATTGAGAAAATAAGAAACTGGAAGGCTAAAAATAGACTAACATTTAATCCATCTAAAATGGAACAACTATGGATGGCTTCAGCCAGACGACAGAATTTGATTCAGGATACGGTACTACTGGATATAAGGAGTTCCGTTTTACCTAGCGTTAGACCACTGGGAGTCTTCCTTAATTCTGACCTATCTTTTTTAAAAAAAAAGGAATAACCCGCTAAGCCTCTACTTTAGAGGCTTGTCAGCTGGTGGGAAAGAAGGGATATGGAAGGAGGTAGTGAAAAATTCACCACAACACCCAGACCAATTGAGAAGAAAATCTGTCAAGGATTTTTTTCTTACAACTGGCGGGAATCGAACCCGCGACGCCAGTTTCACAGTCGGCCGTCTAACCAACTGCGCCACGACGCCTGTCTTGATACTCAAATAAGTAGGACGTTAAGTTCATGCTTCTACCAGCTGAGATTTAAATACATACGCAAAAATTTACCGGTTGATGCCACCCGTCAATTAATAAATGCGTTTGTAGTGCCTAAAATCGATTATTGTAATGGTATCTACGGAGGTATTTCAATGAATTAAACGACTCGCCTACAGTCTGTATAAAATGCCGGGGTAAAACTTATTTTTGGAATCTCTAAGTTCAGTCATATTACTCCACTACTTCGGGAATTATACTGGCAACGTTTTCCACAGAGGGTGGAATACAAACTCTGTTGGCTTATATGTATAAGTGACTGCACAACTCTGCTACGGAATATCTAAGGAAACCATGCATTCCAAATGAACTAGCTGACAGACGTCTTCGCTTAGATCAGCTATATCTACGGCAAGAGGGAAAGTTCTATACGCAAAGGCGCACTATATTCGGTAAACGCGCCCTTACAGTGGCAGACCCTATGACCGGTTTCACATGCATTGTGCCAATCCACCCGGGCCGTTAAATACGGATGGGTCGAACTTATGTATTATTTTCTTTTATAATTTTATTGTTTGAGTTTCTACTCGCGGATGAAAAATTTTCTACATGAAATCGAGTGGAGATTAGTCGGCCTTTCGGTTAGTACGTTTACGGGCCGATTAATAAATAAAATAATTTTTGAAATTCTTTATTATACGATAAAAGATAATTCACCCCATGGTTTTTTATCGAGCCGGGTGGATTTTTTCTGTGGTGTGAAAATAGCCTTTGGCGTGGAATGCTCTTCCAACAGAAGTGCGAAACTGTGAGAGAGATGTGAGTTTTCTGAAAAAAAATTAAACTCACTTGTTCTCTAAATCCTTCGGATGACCAACAGAGAGGGAAAACACCTTTGAAAGGGGAATATGGAAGTCAAAGCATTTACAGGGCTCATGATCTGTCATTGGCTGGCTTATGTGCCTGAAATGAGGATGTTTAAACATAGGCAGAATTGTGAATGTTATACAGTGTGTAAAGTGGCCCTTCCGAAAGGTGTTTTTTTCTATCTGTTGCAATAAATTTGGATCTAAATAATCCCTAGGGAGGTCCAGCCAGTCTACAAAAATTTGGACGTACTCAAAACAAAGCTGATTAAACTAACTGGTACAAGAGAAGTATAAACAGTATTTATATCGGTACTTAATAGATAAAATGGTTCAGCCGGATGAATCTCACCCACGTGACAAAGGTTTCAGGTCTTTTTTTTTAACCAGTTCAATTGCAAACAGGTTTTTTTTATAATTCTTTGTACCTTTTCTATATTCAAAGCATTAAATGTGTAGTGAAATATTTTACTAAATGTTATTAAATATTTATACCCGTCTCTTCCTCAGGACACCAATCAAACCAAAATTAAAAACTTACTATGCACCTTCACCATTGTTGTTGCACAAAAATATAAAACCAACATTTTGTTCATTTTAATAAGCAATCCTTACATGTACTGATTAGATTATTAAAATATTGTATGTTGTGGAAAAAATAGTTTGAAAAAAGGAGGGAGGGGATGAGGGAGAGACATGCTATTAATAGGTACAAGGTGCCTTTTACAATGGAACATCGTAAAATGGCCTATATTGAAAGGTTGTTTGATTATTGATCAAAGGAACGTAATTTTTTAAAGCTTTTCTAATGTGAAATATTTCCATATTATTTACTGTTAACAACTATGGTAAAGGTGTATAGTGTGTTTTGCATGCTGGTTTAATTGGTGTCCTGATGAAGAGACGGGTACGTCTCGAAACCGGTAGACATAGGAAAGTCGATAAGTGGTTATATGCAAATATTTCATACAATTTACAGTGTATTTTTGTTAACTTCTTATTTTTTGTTTATATGGTGAATAAAGAATAAATGGTGATTTTTAAAAACTTTTCGTCCTTAAAAGTTACGTTTCGTAATTTTAAAAAGATACGATAGTTCTGTGCATTTCCAGCCATAATCAAAAAATAATTTAATAGTAATTTTGTCAAATGTCCAATTACTGTTGGAAATTATTGCGCAAAACATCCAAGCTCTAGACACATCACATTTAATTATTTTTATCTGACTAGAAATAAATAAATTGATCACGGAATCAAGCGTCTTTAGGCAACCAATTTGTACATGATTCTTATTTAACTTTTTAAAACTTCATGCTAAGTTTAAGTTATTTTCTTAATAAAATCCCGAAGAAAATGTATTTTAAAAAATCAACAACGAATTCATTAATTAAATAAACATTGCTTCCAAAATAAACATTATTTGAATATTGTTTTAAGTCGGTAAATATTTACTATTGATGAAAATAATCATTTTACATATTGAAATTAAGCTGATTTGGTGTTTTGAAAACAGGTGCCCCGTTTTGTAGCAACAATTCACGGACAGTGTATACTTGTAATGCCGTATTGAATAGACTTCATGAACTCGGCAATCGTTATTCCTACGTATCCGATATATTTAGTGTAGGGTATTGTTCTTATAGAACAAACTTTTTGAACTTTTTCAATGATGGTGAATGGAAATTATATTTATTTATTCATGCATTTCTTAATATGTACAGTTTTTTGTTCACTTTGCTCAGCTGTATGAAACAGTACTGATGATTTTCTTGTTGTATTACTGTAGAATGTTTTATTATTTAAAATTTCTACTGAATATGCTGTATAATTTTTGGGTAATTTAAAAAAAATAAATCTTGTATAATTTTTAGATTTAATTTAAAAAAATATATTTTGGGTATAAGGAAATTTATATTTGAAAAAAAAAAATAAGCCAAATATATAAGAATTACAAATGTTTGTACAAGGCTGATTTGCCGTTTATGTTAATAAAATAAAAATAAAGAAATAAATTAAAAAACAAAAAAACAACAAAACTAGTTTCAGGTATAACAGATTAGTACTTAGGTAATAAAAGGGTCGGGTGGAAAGGGCAAGGCAATGTGAGGTAGAGGGGGTGGACTTTTCCTAATTATGGAGAGTGTCGATAGCAGAGGTACAGAATTTTGGAACATAATATTATTAATTATAGTTTTCTATGTTCATACCTTTATTTATGACCGAATGTAAAAGTTTGATTTTATGTAAAAAAAAATATTCTTATCCAACACAGTAATACTTATGAACGAGACATACAGAATAACAACAAATAATAAGACCAAGTACGGGTTTTATATAGAAACAAAAATATTTTTAAAAAACGTACAGTTCGCTAGGGGCGAAAGGAAGTTGGATGGAAAAATAGGGAAGGAAGAGACGAGAGAAGAAGAAATAGTATGTAAAAATAAAACAATAAACAAAGAAATATAAATGTACACATACAACATATATACACATGCATATATATAAATATATATACATACACATACATACATGAACATGCATAAATATATATATATATACATACACATACATACACGAACATATACGCATACACAAATGCACACACATACGCGTACGTATATATTTTTAATAATAAAATAATATAAGATATGAAAATAGTAACTAAAAATTTTGCTCGTGTGACGTCTCAATTTCGATATGTTTTTTAAAACAGTATTTTCTTTCGTTGAAAAGATCTATCGCGCTAATTTTTTTATTGTATGACGAGCATAATCAATGAATGTATTCATTTTTATCCAGATTTGATTGTTGAAGATAGCTGTAGATGAAAAGAATGGTTTGTATCCATAATATGACTTGCAAATTCAGAATAAAAATATTGCTAGAAAGACCAAGGCGGTGTTTGTTAACTCTAATTTTTAATTTTCTCGCAGTTAGCCGATATATTTACTTTTACAATTTCCACACATAATTTCTTATACACCGCTTTTAAAAAAAATACCCTTTTTTGGTTTGGAGTTATTAAGTATTGTCCCTAAATTGTTGTTTGTTAAGAACGCGGGTTGGGTATTAGGGGGTAAGAATTTACTAATATTGAATAAATATTGAACCAGTGAATATAATCGTCTTCCAGGATTTATTTTCAGTTTATAAATTTTTATTTTATTCTAAAAATTAGTGCATTTAATTGTAAGGCAATAATTAATAAATATATGCTTCTTTGAATTATATTATAAGTTCTTCTGCATCAGCCAAAAGTAGAGTATTAAAAAATATTTTTGGTTTCCGTGAAGCCTACTCACCAATCAGCAGAACTTACCCACTAGAACTTGTAACGTCACTGGCGGAGTAATTGCAAAACATTACCAAATTATGACGCTGATAATACGATACAAAATAACTTTTTTAATATTTTTATTTGCTTAATTTGATAGTCTATAATCAGATCAAAATTTTAAAAAAATAAACTGAACTTCTTATTTGTCATGACAAATTTTAATACTTACGTGACGCAAATGCCGGCCTTTTATTGGTTGATTGACAGATGTCCAATTTTTATCACCAAATCAATGTGTAGATGTTCGGGTTTGAAATGAACATAGATTTTTGATGAAGTTTTCCAATTTTTTCGGTCCATTTTTATTACCCTTACAAAATACCGTTGGAAAGTGTGACTGAAAATCCTATGTAAAAAATAAATTATTACTCGACTTGAATGACAGAGGTCCGTCTTTGATACTTTGATATTACTGTATTGAACCTTTCTAGCTCTTCTTTTTTATTTACAAATGAAAAACGTAACTAATAAAAGTCAAGATATATATTTCTACAAATTTATTTACTTTCAAAAGATTTGAGATAATACCCTATTCGTCTCCAGCAAATTACAAAACATGGCCACGGTCCACGATGTAACTTCCGCTTCAATTGCTTAACTGAAATGTGGAGATTGCGAACGTTCACTGGTTTTCGGATACCAAAACTGCGGTAGGATTACTAAATACAATTACTTACGTAATCTTCCGTCTGAATTGTGAATAGACTAATAATAAGGCTGATCGTCAGGACGCTTGAACAAATGATAAAATGGAAAATATCTCATAAACGGATTATCTCAACCGAAAAAAGTAAATGTATCTTGACAGAATAAGGATGATGAGGATATTTATATCATGTACTTAATGAATTATGTAGTTTAATGTTTTATAAAGATTTCCTTGAAAAACAAAATTGCGTGTTTGGAATTTGTACGTCCATATGGAACCATCGCTTCCCCTACATTTAGCTAATAAATCATTTTCCATAATATATTTCATAAATTAGTTATCTGTCATTATACCTAACATAAATATTACTACAAACAAATAATAAAACAAAAATATTGATAATTTTTTATTTTATTTTTATTTATTTTCTTTATTTATTCAGAAACATTTTATTCAGAAAACATACAGTCACACAAAATAAGTATTAAAAACAACAATTTTTTAACATAAAAAGACCACTTAAGTTTTCATAAATTAAAAAGATATAAACATTAAATGTGACAAAAAAAATAAATAAATAAGAATTTTAAGTGAGAAAAGAATAATTGTTGACATTTGCGTTTTCCATGGAGGTAAAAAATTAAAATAAATAAAAATACCGAATGTTCAATCCACGCACATACATGAACGCACATATAAAACATACACAAACATATACATTACGTGCGGCACATATACATAGCATAAACCACTCAAGATGCACATTCAGCAACTATCCCAAATAATCGACCCCATGAAGAAATTTTCTGTACAAATGCAACGTGCAGTTAAAAATGTCTACATCAATACTGAGTCCGTTATAATTTCTACAGGTACGTCTAATGAATGAATTCGAGGTATAATTGTTTTTACAAGTTGGTACATAAAAAAGGGAATTTAATCTAGTATAGCGAAGAAAACAACGGACACCAATATTTTGTAAAAGATACGGCAAATCAACTATATTATTGAGAATTTTGAAAAGAAAAATTAAATCATATGTAAGGCGCCTTTTTTGTAGTAATAACCGTGATAAACTGCCGAGCAATTAATTCGCCGCCAAAGAAAAAAAAAATACGGGGGCACTTTCCCAACATCCATCTATTAATCTGTGTGGTTATGCGCGCGCTTTGTTTACTGGATAATCTCGCGGTAAAAAAGAAGAATAATGGAACTGAATAAAGATTTTGCTTCCAGTAGGGATGGATCTCCGTACGCTTAAAATCCACGCTTGCGCAAATTGAGATTGCTCTAGGTTGTGGAAGCGATTGGATTATCCCAATACATTATTTTTTATACATCTACGGCTGTGACGCCGCGCCGCCGATCCGCACCGAATCAATAATACTATTTTGATACTTAACATAATAATTATAAGTAGGAAAATAAGTATACTAAATTCAACATAGAATTTAATTAAAATATTACATTAATAATGTTAACTTGTGATACGAAAAAAGTTTACAATATATCGTACTAACTATTTTATTGCTTTGCGCCTTCAAATTATTATTTATCAACTCTCAATGCCTCCACCTACCATGGAATCACTTCTCTACAAAACCGCAGAGTATGTGCGGACTAACTACTGCTTTACAAAATTATGACAGGAATAGTTGACTGTGCAGAACTACTTAGTTTAATAACAATACTAAGCCAGCCAGGATTTGTAGACGGTACCACCTGTTTCATGTACCAATAAGTAAAACATCGTATGTTAAAAATGCTTTTTTTCGTCGGAATTTTTCAGCGTACAATACAAAATTTAAAGATAAAGATTATACAACCATCACTCTGTCAGATTTAAAATTTACACTAAAAATGCATTATGTAACTTAGTAGACATTTAAAAAAAAAAAAAAATATTTTAATAAATTTTAATAAATATGTACATCTCCCTTCCCCTCCTTATCCTCTCTTCAAGCATTCTTGTCCTAATCCCGCCCAATTTACAATAACTTTCTGTTCTTAAAAAATATATAAAAAAATCTTTGAATATTTAAAAATATTTACGAGTACATGAAAATAACATTTTTATATGTATAAACTTATATGTATTTATTTGATATGTAATATATTTTCTTTACTTAATTTGTATACTTTGTAGAAATCTGTAATTAGTTCTGAGTTTATACACTATATCTGTTTGTTTACTATAAATATGTATGTAGAACTGTTGATTTCCCAAATAAAATAAAATAAATAATGACTTATTTTTTTTGTTTAAAAATAATATTTTAACACAACAAAATAAAACCCATCATGCATATTTATTAAAACTCTTATTTTTATTTAACTGCATTTTAATCAAACACAATAATATGACGCCATTACTGTGCAGTAATTTATAGTAATACTCGTACCTAGTGAAGTGGATTGATTTACATTATAATTCATTACTATAAACATATGTGAATTGATAATTAATATTCCTAAATACATATATACACTATTTAGTTATTATTCAGTCTTTACCCATATGTGAATTGCTTCCCTTATCTAAAACCTCACCGCACGCTGACCATTACACCGCGAGACGGGTGGATTATAAAAAATACATAATAGAAAATACGCACACGTAATTTAATAATACTGTGTTGTAGCAATATTTGTATCATGTAACTTAATTGTCGGAATTTTATTCTATAATAAAAATTCATTAATTCAATTTAACAAATAATTTATTTTCCTTATAAAAATAAAATAGCTGAAAAACTATTACATTTATGTATATAGTGCAATGTAATATTTATATATCATTATTGTATATATTTTTTTTGGTGATCCTGTGTAAGTTGGATTCGTTCCGGTGTTTTGGCTACCATTGCAGGAGCCATCGTCGGGTAAACTGAAAGTTTTGTTGAAAAAAATATGTGTTTATGTACTAGTAATTTGTACCGTATCACATTCGGCAGCAGATATATTCCGCGTCATTTTTGAAATGTGTAATGCCGGGAACCATGTTTGATATTAGTTTCAGCCCGTCGTCTTTATTTATGTTATTTTGATGTTTGTGTATTTCAATTGCCTCTTTTATTATTAGTGCACTGTAATTTCTAGGTTTATGCAAAATTTCTGGTTCGAAAGCGAAAAGATGTCCTGTGTCTATAAAGTGTTACGCTATTGCAGATTTTTCAGGGTGGCCTAGTTTACACGTTCTTTTATGTTCATCAATTCTTTGCTTTGCGTCATGTTTGTCCAACATGCACTTTCAATCTACAGCTACGAAGAAGATTACTAAAAAAATGATGCAAAAGGGACTGCATACCTACCATATGTATGAAATTTCACTGACAGCATAGCCAAAGTGCTCAAGAAACAGAATATTTCAACAACATTTAGGACTGTGGGAAAAATAAAGAACCACTTGTTAAACCCGAAAAAAAAGAAGCCCGTGGGAACTGAAGCCGTTTACAAACTGACCTGCCAAATATGTGGTAAAGTGTACATTGTTACCGTCTGTAAATCATTACAGAACGCTAAAATTTTAACAACAAAAAAAGTCAACAAAATGCCGATCAACAAAATTACGTAAAAAGGATTTAAATAATATTTCCTGGGGACTTTTCGAAATGTTTTTTATTTTACATTTAAATGTAACCTGGGCCCCTTCAGTCGTATAATCAGCGCCTAGCACATTTTGGTTTAGATAAGTTGGAATTTAGGAGACACATTTTAGACAATAATTAATTGTAAAGTTAATTCTACATTTTGTTTAGAGAATGTACCCCTGAATGTCCCCGGTCGGTGATTGAGATCGTACACAACATTTTATCTTCCAACCTTCAATAATAATATGGCGCACTTTAATCACGTACATATGTTAAGATTGTATTATAAAGTAGAAAGTAATGCTGATATTGATATCTTTGACGATACATTAAATAATTTTAGGAAAACTGTAACGCAATTTATAAAATCAAATAATCACTTATGTAAGTTAGGTAAAATATTGTGTAATAACCAGTTAGTAATAATTTATTGTAATAACTTTTATAACAATCATAAAATAAAATATTTTATATATTTTTTTCTTTATTTGTGAAAACATAATTCACATAGTTCACATTTAATTCATGAACAATATATAAAATGACAATTTGTGATTATTATACCCATGTCATATGTATTGTCTATTGTTTGTGAACCATAAAAAAATAATAAATAAATAATTTCATTAGAATCTTTTAGGTTTGTAATTGTACATCGTCAGGTGTGTTTGTTGGTCAAATTTTTAAGAGCTTTTTTAAATTTCTATGTAGTCACTGTTTTGATATTATGAGGAGACTCGTTATTCATTTTTAGTCCATTGTTCAAGTCGGGATTGACCTGTTCTTGTTTTGGCTTTTTGTATGTGGTAGTGTTGTGATCTTCTCGGGTTGTCATTGTGTATGCCAGTTACTCATGTCAGCGAGATGTCATCGCCTTTGATGTGTGTTATTTTATGGATTTATTTATCTAGGTGTTTTATGTTTTCAGATTTCTTCGGTTGGCGTGGGGTAGTCAAGGTAATGTGAGTTTTAAAGTATTTTGTTTTGTTACCATTGCAGTCTTTGTATTTTTGTTTTGTTTTCAGTTTAAAAAGGTACAAGATAGTTCAGTTTGCTTTCTACATATCCTTTCACTATATATTATTTTACTGTATAGAACATGCAGTTGAGATTTGTTCGTGATTCTATGATTTTTAATATAATAATTGTTCCATTTTAGCTCTCGGTCGAGTGCGATCTCTTATAATATTGTGCTTTCTAGCTTTATGAGTGTTTTTCCGAGTATTTTAATGTTCAATTTAAGGTCTTTTGGTTAGTTTTAAAAGTAAACGAGCATACTTTTTTAGCGTTGCACTGCCCAGTGAAATAAAAGGAAAAATAATAACCAAAGTATAGCCGTTAATGATTTTTCCTTAAACCAGATTTTCAATAATACCATATGAGTGATCATTTTATTTGATATTTATTTTATCTGATCTTTGTATTGACATTCTACGTTTTTTTAATTAAACTTTGAATAGGGTTGTGGTCCTGTGACTAGTGTCTCGGGACTCACGGATCAAAGGTCCACGGTACGAATCCTACTCTACCCCATTTTGATTCCCATTTTCTGATAGTGAGTTATTTAAAACTCGTTGAAAATGACCCTCAAAATTCAATATTTGGGTAAATCATAAGAACGCAAATATTTATTTTTTCTTTAAAAAAATAATCAATAAATTACTTACGCACTGGAATAAATTAAAGTAAATCACGGGAATATAATGTGTATTTATTAGCATATTACAAGTTGCTTCCGTTTTTTGTGATTACTATTAGAACTATGACTTTTTTGATAGAAAAAAACTAAATATTAATATTACAAACCTTTATTTTTACACCAAACGAAATATCTTTTTTTTTTTTTAAAACATAAGGTTTATTTTAAATTCATTAATTATTGTGTTTTATTAAGGTTTGTCAAGTCCTGAATGCAGCATTCGTGAAAAAAATGGTTGGTAAAATTTTAGGGTTTTTTTTAGACATTTTAACATTTATTAGCGGAAAAGTAACATTTCGTAAAAATTTCAAAGAATGTACACTTTTTGTATGCATTCATAATAATTCCAAGGACAACAGACGAAGTTTGATCACAATATGCGGACTAGATGGTTTTAAAAGTTACTGATAATGATAACATAGGTCGGTAACATTCCCCCGATAGCCGGTAAAACATGAATAATAAAAGCATGTGATAGGAAGAAATGGAGACGTTTGGAATAGGACTTTATCCAGCAGTGGAGAGAATAAAGCTGAAGAAGAAGAAGAAAAATAGCAATAACCGATTGATAAATTTATTAAAAATAAAACGGCTTGTAATTTTTTACCACATACGAGTTTAATATAACAACACTATAAGTTTCGGGTATTCTGAATTACCCATCGTCAGGTCATCGCTTTAGTTCGTTTTGGTCCAACAGACCATTTAACTAAATTGAGTTAAGTGTACAGGAGGTCTAAGAAAGCGTTTTTCGTTTTTTTTTTTTTATTTATTAAAAATTAAAAAATACGTTACTTAAATTGTTTAGTTTTTAAACAAATTTCGTCTCTTAATAACGCATAAATAATGACCACAACTTATTGTGGTCATTATTTATGCCTATTTCGTAAAAAAAAAACTCTATTTATGCAGATTTGTGTTTTGGTCTGTTGTACAAAAACGAATTATAGCGACGAGATGTAAATAATAAAGACTATCAGTTTATGTTTTATACACTATACGTTTATATTTATACCTGGTGATGGATAATTCAGAATACTTGAAACAAGTAGTATTATTACATTAAGCTCGTATGTAGTAAAAAATTACAAACTGTTTTATTTTAAATAAATTTAAAATGATTTTTCACAAAGTAAATGCTGAAACAATAAATAATATACCGATTGATAACACTATCCGCGATTCTAATATACAGGTTCTACTAAAAAATGATAAAAAAATAATCACGTGTAAGCCACCAAAAATACTTTTTAGAAAATCGCATCTCTAAATAGCTGTGAAATTATTGTTCCACAAATAAAACAATAGTTCTGTTTATTTGCACAACGACATATACGTTCTAAATACATTGGATCTTTTAGTCCACATTCCAAAACTACGTTACTTGAAACAATAAAATCGGACCAAATGCTGTTTACTAAAAGAAAAATTGATTTTGTTTTAACAGGGAATAAGCGGTGGAACAATCTGTATGTTGGAAGTCAGCCAAAAAGGAGGGGATGGATAATGAGAGTATGGAATGGTGGAGAGGGGATAAGGGGTGTTGCTTTCATAAACGGGGTGCATTCTGACCCATTTATATAGTAGCAGTTTCTGGTAAATAATGAATTCTCTCTCCTTGAGAACTCCACGCCAAATTATAAGGTAGTTTGTATTTTATATTCCTCATTAGGAAACGTCTCCAAACCTCTTAACGATCATATAAATACATAATCTTAATTACGTTCCCATTAATACTGAAGCGACGGGGAACACACGTGTCTCACGATAACCAATTTATTAATTACCGACTACTGAAAACACCGTTTTCTATGGAAAAATGTAATATTGCAAGGAAAATACTGATTATCGAGTTAGTTTGTTTTAATAATGTTTCGATTATGTTTAATTGATTATTGAGAAAGTTACGTTATTACTTTTAATCCATCCTATTAATAAATCAATGGTGTTTTTCTATTTTTATCGCTTATTTATAAATTTTAAAATTCATAGTAATTCTTCAATTCGTTATAAACAAATTGTGTTTATTTTTATCAATGAAATACTAAATAAATAAATTTAAAAAATATGTTTGTTTTAACGTAGTTATTCAGAAAGCAGCCAGCAATTGTAAAGTGAAACTGAGATTATAGCGCTTTTGTGAAAAGAGTGAATAGTCAAATCTACCTAACAGTTAGAATGTTTTTTACTTTGACAAATGATAAATAATGCATACATTTTTTTAATAATCCAAAAATTCATTTGACTATGTATTTGACCAGTTTTAATTATTTTTAAAGACTAGCTGACCACACAACCTAAGATGTGCATTATGTAGAAAACAGCCAGCCTTAATAAAACTCTGATGTATTATATGTGTCATTATGTATTGAGAATGTTATTTTATATTTATGCATATTGGGTTCCTTAATTGTTAATAATGACTTAATTGATTTGTCATAATAACTTCAAAAACAATTTAATTATGTGTATAAAGAATTTTTGTGGGTTTTAAAGTCTGGCTGACAACACAATCTAAAATATGTAGTTTTCAGAAAACAACCAGATCTTATATTGAATGATACCTCATTCAAACATTTAATATACGAGGTGACGTTCTGTATTAAAATTATTTTTTTATTACAGCTATTTTTAAATAAAAGAATTTACGCAATTAAAATACTAATGCAACTATACACATTAATTTATTTAAGAGAACTAGATTTCTAGAGGCATTAATCTTCCTATCAGCATCTTTACCGTAAAATTTTTCTAGTGCTGTGGGTGTTTCTGCAATTTAAAAAATGACGTTTTTGTGATCAACGCTATTTTCAGAAGGTGATTATAACACTGTTTGTATAAAAGCGGCCCGGCTGTTTTTAGCAGAACATAGAATTGACCTTACTGAACCCGATAACACTAATATCTAAGTTTTTTCAAAATTGTCGGCTGGCTGCTTTCTACATAACTACGTTCATTTTATGTTTCGCAATACTGTCTATCTATAAATTATGTGGTTATATGATCATTATATTTGTTCGAAAATGTGTTTTAAAAAAACCTCATTGGGAAAATTATAAATACATATGTGTGTACGTAACGAAATAAATAATTTTGGATAAGGGTGAACAAGACGATTAAAAATAAAAATAAAAAAATTTCAGAACGTATTACAACAAAGATGTATTGCATTTTAGAGAAGGTTATATAAAATTTTTGACATATACAAGGCTTATGACCTGTATTTAGCTAGTTTAAGTTGTCACTTTACACTCTGTGTAACGTTCACCATTCTCCCTGTGTTTGAGCATCGAAAGATACTGGGCTCAATTTCTGTGTAATTTGAAAAAAAAATTTTTTTGGTAAGTGATTTTAGACTGTGATGTTTAACTGTCCTTTGACTGGCACCTGAAATGTAAGTCTAATATACTAACCTTAGATAAATTAACTTTGTTTTTAATAATGCAGTACCCTTTCCACCGTCGCGCGTCGGCGTCGGGGGTGGATAAGAGTTTCAAGTTGAAAAATAATGTTTTTCCGTTTTTTCTTTCTTTACAAATTAGTATTAGTATAAACATACACAAAATATCGTCAGTGTGGCAAATATTGTTTTTATGAATCTTCGATTCTGTTCTCAAATAATTTAATATGTTATTAAGTAACATTTTACTTGAGATTTATATTAGCAGGAAAATCTCAACTTAAGTGAACCCAACTCGTATGAACACAACTCAAGTGAAACAGTTTTATTGCTTTTAAAGGCAGATTTCATTGCATGGAATGGAGCTTTATAAGATTAGAACGAGCAGTAAAATCTTACAATTTGTTTGAGATAAAAAACAAACTAGATAAAGATTTTTGTGATTAGAATTTTCTTAACATATTCAAACATACCTACAATTAGCCTCATTGTTATTTTTTGTAGATATTTCAAGAAAAACCTTCGTAGTAAATATTTATCTGCCTCGTGGTGTAATTGTCAGCGCGCTTGCCTACCAAGAGATCTTGGGTTTGATTCCCGAGATGGTTGGCGTGAAATATTTATTTGAAAACGTATTTTTCATAGTTCCTGGATTGACACCGGACCCGTAAGACCAAGATATGCTGCGATTGAAGTAACAATGCAGTGCCCAACGTGGAAAGAGAATGATAATGTGAATTATTATAAATCGAAGATTGTTCACACTAATTAGTATTTTTTTTATTTAATCCAACATATGTTACAAATACATCGTTTGCAATTTTTTTTATACAATAGGTACAATCAATAACATTTCCTTTTTATTTATGGGTGTAGCCACTCCACTGAGACACAGGCACGTTCCGGAGTGTCAGTGTATTATTTTATACAAAATAGTATATTCTTTCACATCAATTGTCAAGTCACCTCAAATTATATAGGTGCAAAAAATAAAAAAATATACATAAAAAGATTTTCACACATACCTACATGAATTGAATGAGAAGGGACTTTTATGAAAATAAAATTATATTCTGATATACGAAACAAATTTCTCAGCTTCCTGTCTAGTCTTTTCAGTTATCCATTTGTGAACTAGAGTTTTGGAAACATTGTTTTTCATTTTGCGTAAGCAAATATTGATAAATCGGTAACAATATATCCATACTTAAAAAGTTGTATAGCTTAGGGGCCAGAAAATTATAGTGTATATGGCATTTTTATCGAGTTGTAAATAACTCACTATTAGGAAAAGGGGTACCAAGTTCTGGTAGAGCGGGGTGCGAATCTCGGACCTCTGATCCGTGAGTCCGAGGCACTAGCCACGGGACCACAACCCGATTCTTACCATTATCGCGGTAACCCAACTTCGTCCAAAAACAAACTTCCTTTCATAAATTTTTAGGATAAAAATAATAGTAAAAATAAAAATAAAAAGGGGGATACATTACAGTTTTCCCCAAAAATATAGATGAAGTGATTACACATAAGGAAGGCGAAAAAACATATTTTTTGTATTTACCTTATTTCCGGCTCATAATTTCTACATTCTTTAAAACGAAAATACGTTTTTGTTTACCTGGAACAAATAGAAAACAATAGTTATTAAAATGCGGACTTTAAATCACTTTTCGTCTATACGTTTTTCAATTTCATATTTTATATTTTATATTTCACATTTCATATTTTATATCTCATATTTTATATATTTTGACACTTGAAAAATAATATAAACACACCACAACCACAATAATATGTCCTCTCTCATACCATTATAACACCCACACACACTTATACACTTACCCTATCTTATGACCTGTCATTGGCTGGTTTAAGTGGCCACTTTACCCACTGTATTCACCATTTTGCCTATGTTTGAACATCCATATTTCTTAAATTCTTCCATTTGTTGATTTTAATGAAGTTAAAAAACTGAAAAATTGGCGTTTATTATAAAAAAATAATTCAATTTATTGCATTTGCAAAATAGTAAGGAGTATATAATACAAAAAAGTGAAAAATAAATTTTAATAATTATAGCGACTGCTTTTCTTGACAATTAGCTTACCAACCTCCGACTAAATGCAATAAATAGCATGATAAATAATAAATAAAAAAACAAAAATAGCAGTTATGGAATATTTTCCATTTTTACCCCGGTGAAATTCAAATATGTGATTGCGCAGCAGGATTGTACGTCGCGAAACATAAATATTTTCACGTTTAATATCAGGTGTTCAAGGATGTTCCATTGTGATCGCGAATACGATAAACAACCATGACGAGAAATTGTTATCACGTCGCTCATTGGCACGTCGATAGTTATTTGTGATTGAGCTACAGATAGACCTTCGTCATGTAAGATTCCACGGTGTAATATCCAAAAGAAGGCAAGAAGCAAGGTCTGCTCACGGATCGTGATTCGTGATACACCCCACGCCGTACGCCGCGCCGTAAACCAAGCACAGTCAAGCCGCAAGTAAATACCTGCCCGATTGAACCATAGTGTCAGGTACCTAGTTCAGGAAATCACGCCGTATTCGTATATGCCTTTTGTTACGTTTTGTCTGGTTGTTTATTGTACAATTTCAGTCCCTGATTTATTAGTCTCGATTGTTCTTGTCTCGTTTTGGAATATTGTATGCGATATTGTTCTGATATTCCTGTACTATGTCTATGTTGATTATGTTTTTTTCAAGTTTGTCTTTTTCTTCATTATGCCCGAGGTCACCAGTCCAGCGCTGCATCTGGATCCAGTCACCAGAGTCTGCCGAAGACGCATCCACCTTCTACACGCCGCCGCGCCGCAACGCTTTTAGAACCTTCTATCCGTCACATACTCTTCGTCAGGTTATTTTTAAGATTACTCCTAAGGTTAGATTCAGCTTTTTTTTCTAATATTACATTCAATTTACAAATTCAGATTTTATTTCATTATCCTCTCCCCCTATTAGTAAATTGACTGACTAGAAGCATGGTAACATTTTTTTATTTTTTTTATTTATGTTCAAAGCATTAACTTTGTGGTCAAACTTTTTAAATAATGTTAGTAAATAAACCACCTATTGACTTTTTATGTCTACCGGTTTTGAGACTTACCCGTTTGTTCATCAGGACACTCACTACACCAACATGCAAATACTAAAATACACTTTTTTTTATTTATATCCCTACAGAGATGAGGTAGAATTTTTTCAAATTCAGGATTATGGATATTCGAGCGTTTACAGGGCTTATGACCTGTCATTGGCTGGGTTTAGTGGCCACTTTAAGTAGATACTACAACATTCCCCATTCCGCTTATTAGCGAATATCCACACAGGTAACATTTTTGATTTTTGTATATTTCTTACTAAACGAGAAACCATTCACAAGCGAGTTGGAGCGCCATCTATGTATTTATATTGAAGTTAAGTATTTTAATTAGCAGATTACTTTAATATATACCTACTCCCCCTTGGGAGAAATCCAGATTTGTGTACAAATACAC